>NW_019944077.1:147398-163922 GCF_002910315.2 Salvelinus sp. IW2-2015
AACAACAACAAGGCATCTTCTCATTGGTGGAGATCTTAGATTTGTCATGGACAACAACAACAAGGCATCTTCTCATTGGTGGAGATCTTAGATTTCTAATGGACAACAACAACTAGGCATCTTCTCATTGGTGGAGATCTTAGATTTCTAATGGACAACAACAACTAGGCATCTTCTCATTGGGGGAGATCTTAGATATCTGATGGACAACAAATAAGTTATTCTAATATACTACCGTTCAAAAGTTTGGGGTCACTTAGAAATGTCCTTGTTTTTGACAGAAAAGCAGATTTTTTGTCCATTAAAATAACATCAAATTGATCAGAAATACAGTGTACACATAGTTAATGTTGTAAATGACTATTGTAGCTGGAAACGGCTGTGTACTACTTCCTTCACAGAACAGCGCAAACTGGCTCTAACCAGAATAGAAAGAGGAGTGGGAGGCCCCGGTGCACAACTGAGCAAGAGGACAAGTACATTTGAGTGTCTAGTTTAAGAAACAGATGCCTCACAAGTCCTCAACTGGCAGCTTCATTAAATAGTTCACTCAAAACACCAGTCTCAACGTCAACAGCGAAGAGGCAAATCCGGGATGCTGGCCTTCTAGGCAGAGTTCCCCTGTCCAGTGTCTGTGTTCTTTTGCCCATCTTAATATTTTCTTCTTATTGGCCAGTCTGAGATATGGCTTTTTCTTTGCAACTCTGCCTTGAAGGCCAGCATCCTGGAGTCGCCTCTTCACTGTTGACATTGAGACTGATGTTTTGTGTGTACTCTTTCATGAAGCTGCCAGTTGAGGACTTGTGAGGCATCTGTTTCTCAAACTAGACACACATGTACTTGTCCTCTTGCTCAGTTGTGCACCGGTGCCTCCCAGTCCTTTCTATTCTGGTTAGAGCCAGTTTGTGTTGTTCTGTGAAGGGAGTAGTACACAGCGTTGTACGAGATCTTCAGTTTCTTGGCAATTTCCCGCATGGAATAGCCTTCATTTCTCAGAACAAGAATAGACTGATGAGTTTCAGAAGAACTTCTTTGTTTCTGACCATTTTGAGCCTGTAATCGAACCCACAAATGCTGATGCTCCAGATACTCAACTAGTCTAAAGAAGGCCAGTTGTATTGCTTCATTAATCAGAACAACAGTTTTCAGCTGTGCTAACATAATTGCAAAAGGGTTTTCTAATGATCAATTAGCCTTTTAAAATTATAAACTTGGATTAGCTAACACAACGTGTCATTGGAACACAGGAGTGATGGTTGCTGATAATGGGCCTCTGTACACCTATGTAGATATTCCATTTAAAAAATCAACCATTTCCAGCTACAATAGTCATTTACTACATGAACAATGTCTACACTGTATATCTGATCAATTTGATGTTATTTTAATGGACAAAAAAAAAGTTATTTTCTTTCAAAAACAAGGACATTTCTAAGTGACCCCAAACTTTTGAACGGTAGTGTAAGTGTATACAATGTGTATAAAACATTATTACTATGCATTGTTACCTGATAAAGAAACACTGAAGTTCTTGTGCCATAACTATTAAATGACATGAAGACACAGATCCTTCTATTTGTTTCTGGTCAGTTCATCCTTAGATAATAAAAATCTTGTTGTGTCTGATAGTAACTCCCTCCCTCTGTGAGTTCCCCCCTCTCTGTCTAGTTCCCTCCCTCTCTGTCTAGTTCCCTCCCTCTCTGTCTGTGTCCCTCCTTCTCTCTGTCTGTGTATGTCCCTCCCTCTGTCTGTGAGTTCCCCCTCTCTGTCTGGTTCCCTCCCTCTCTGTCTGTGTCCCTCCCTCTCTCTGTCTGATGTCCTCCCTCTTGTCTTTGGTTACTCGACCTCTCTGTCTGGTTCCTCCCTTCTCGTCTTGTGTCACTCCCATCCTCTTAGTCATGTGTCCCCTCCTCATACTGTCTGGTTTCCCTCCCTCTCGGGTGTCCTGTGTCCCTCCCCTCTCTGGTCTGTTCCCTCCCTCTCTGTCTGGTTCCCTCCCTCTCTCTGTCTGTGTCCCTCCCTCTCTCTGTCTGTTGTCCCTCCCTCTGTGAGTCCCAGGGTGGCTTGAGGTCCTGTTGATTGTGTCTGTGTATGTCCTCCCTCTCTGTCTGTGTCCTTCCCTCTCTGTCTGGTTCCTCCCTCTCTGTTGTGTCCTTCCCTCTCTGTCTGTGTCTCCCTCTCTGTCTGGTTCCTCCCTCTCTGTCTGGTGTCCTCCCTCTCTGTGTGTGTCCCTCTCCCTCTCTGTCTGTGTCCTTTCCCTCTCTGTCTGTGTCTTCCCTCCAGTCTGTGTGTGTGTCCTCTGTTTCTTCCTTCTCTCTGTGTGTGTGTGTGTGTCTCCCAGTGAGAGGAAAACAGGACAGCTGTGTGATAAATCTCCCGCTGTTTCAATTTGGTTGCGTCCCTCCACAGCCCTGTTCCCTCCCGTCCATGGAGGAGTAATCAGATGCTGCAATCTGAGGGATAAAGCCCCACCGGATCAACCATGCTGGGCCACGCAACGCACCGCCACGGGGTGGAGGGCTGGAGGAACCTCACAGGTTATCTAACACTCACTACCTCACTCCTCACTCACTCACTCACTCACTCACATCACTCACTCATCATCACTCACTCACTCCACACTCACTCACTCACTCACTCACACCTCACTCACTCACTCATCACTCACACATCACTCACTCACCACTCACTCAACACACTCATACTCACTCACTCACTCACTCACCATCACATCACTCACTCACTCACTCACACACATTGTACTACAATGACACACACAAGGCTAAGCACAATGTTTTTTGGGTCTTGCTATACTGAGTAGACAAAACATTAAGACACACTGCTCTTTCCATGACATAGACTGACCAGGTGAATCCAGGTGAAAGCTATGATCCCTTATTGATGTCAGCTGTTAAATCCACTTCAAACCAGTGTAGATGAAGGGGAGGAGACAGGTTTAAAGAAGGACTTTTAAGCCTCGAGACAATTGAGACATGGATTGTGTATGTGTGCCATTCAGAGGTGAATGGTCAAGACTAAATATTTAAGTGCCTTTAAAGCGGGGTGGCCAGGTGCCCTGGTTTTGTGTCAAGAACTGCAACGTTGTTGAGGTTTTTCACACTCAACAGTTTCCTGCGTGTAATCAAGAATGGTCCACCACCCAAAGGACATCCAGCCAACCTGACCACTGTGGGAAGCATTGGAGTCAACATAAGCCAGCATCCCTGTGGAACGCTTTCAACACCTTGTAGAGTCCATGACCCAACGAATTGAGGCTGTTCTGAGGGCTAAAGGGGTGGGGGGGGGGTGCAACTCAATATTAGGAAGGTGTTCTTAATGTTTGGTATACTCACTGTATACCAGGATAAGGTTGCTCGATCGAATCCCCGAGCTGACAAGGTAAAAGTCTGTCGTTCTGCCCCTGAACAAGGCAGTCAACCAAATGTTCCCGGTAGGCCGTCATTGTAAATAAAGAACATTGTTCGATAACTGACTTGCCTAGTTTAAATAAGGTTAAATAAATGTTAAATAAAGGTTAAATAAATACAAATTAAAATAACTATAATGGCTATGCTGAATGAGGTATGAAGATAACAGACCATCGTGGAATAGGTCAAAGGTCCCGAACAATTAAAAATCTGTTTTTTTCATCAAATTGGATGATATTTGTATGAAACCCGTTCACAAAGTCAGGTGATGAAAGTCTGAACAATGACTGTAGCTGGTACATAGATGTGATTATAAAGCTACTAGTCTCCTCTAGCCTGTGTCAAACACTTGGATTCAGTCCAGTACACTTATTGTATGCTCTACATTACCTTATGGCTAACCTTCTAAGYTGACTGTGTCCTTCACTCATTCTACTGAAGAAGTGTAACAGTCAACTGTATTCTGTAATTAGCTACAAAACAATTGAATTTAAAATGGTGTATTTCTGCTGTTTGTCWGATATKCCAACAGTCCAYGATTAGCTCTGGTTGACCATGAGAGCATTTGACAGAGAAAAAAACGGTGTTGAGACTCAGAATGACACGTGACTCATTGTTTACCTTGTTACCTGGCAACCACCACAAGGATCTTTTCAAAGAGCTGTCAGTTAAAGTGAGTTCATGAATATAAACTCCCCCGCCCACTCGGCCTAAAAGAAGCTTCCGGATTAGTTAGAGAGATTACATTACATTTAAGTCATTTAGCAGACGCTCTTATCCAGAGCGACTTACAAATGAGAGAAAAGGTAAAATTTCTTCACTTCTGAGCATTTTAATAGCGTACAGATATTATGGTTGATGTTTTGGTCGTTCAAATTTGATATTTTTTACTTGGGAAATAGGACGACTGTGCGGGACAGATGTTAATTAAATAAGAGAACACAGTAGGGTTGGGTTAGGGTAGAAACTACACAGAGAGATGCAGAGATGGGGCCTTTAATCTAATTTAAACATCAGCAGTCAGAGCAGTTTACCGATCACTGTACCTGTACATAGCCCATCTGTAAATAGCCCACCCAACTACTTCATCCCCATATTGTTATTTATTTATTTATTTGCACCCCAGTATCTCTACTTGCACATCATCTTCTGCACATCTATCACTCCAGTATTAATGATAAATTTGTAATTATTTCGCCACTATGGCCTATTTATTGCCTTACCTTACGCCATTTGCACACACTGTACATAGATTTTTCTATTGTGTTATTGACTGTACGTTTGTTTATGTGTAACTCTGTGATGTTTTGTGTCGCACTGCTTTGCTTTATCTTGGCCAGGTCGCTGTTGTAAATGAGAACTTGTTCTCAACTGACCAACCTGGTTAAATAAAGGTGAAATTAAATTAAATAACTGAGAAAATCAAAAAGGGAACTGGGAATATTATTGTTAAACTAACAGAGGGAGACCGGTCACACACTGTGAACTAATATCTATGCGTGTGGCCAGTCACTGTAAATCTCTGGTTAAAACTAAAGTTCCTTCATAAACAATTAAAGAAAAATTACAAGAGGAAAAATGTCAGCCTCTCTTCCTCACCTTGAAGAAGGTCATGACCCCTTCCTGACTGAGCCGTATTCTACCCGTTTCATACCACACACACACACATCCACACAGCACACACACACACACCCACACACAACAAGCACACACACACACACCGCTTGAAGAAGGTCATGAGTAGCCGTCCCTGATGAGCCGCTATTCTACTACCCGTTTCACACACACCACACACACACACACACACACCAACACACAACATCAACACACAACAAACCACACACACACACACACACAACACACCACCCACACACACACCACACACACAACCACACACACACACACCTAACACACACACCAACAATCCAACTTGGACCACAAAATTGTATGGCTACAACAAATTATTGGACATTGGTTCCCTGGCTTTTTAGGAATATCAGGGGGTTCATTCTCAGATGGGGTCCAACCCAAATGTATAGAGCTAACTCACACACGGCACATTAGAAAAGAAGGTCATGGTAGTGGGCCCGCCGATCGACTGGAAGCCCCCCGGGATATTTCTATCCATAACCAGGGATCACTAGTTTTAGGCCGTACAGCTAGTCGTCAGGCTTGAACCCTGGAAGATCACAGAGGAATGAGAGAGGCCGTGCCACTAGTGGAGGTGGACCGGATATTGCAAGGGAGTTCTCTCCTCCGTAAGCCGGGTAGGCAGGAAAGACAGCCAAAAGACGTTTGGTCCGTCGGATATGGAAGGTTTAGATGATTATTAAATCCAAAGGGTGAGGAGGAGAACCACCAAGATCACCTAGCCCTACTTAATAAAAGGCTCGCAGTTTGTGTGTTTTGTTCACGGGCTCTATTCATCGCTGTCACCGGCTGAGGTGAGCGTTGACGCAAAGTCAGGGACGGGGGGAGAAAAGGTTACACAGGGAGAGCCATGGAGAGTTATAAGGGAGTGGAAGTGTAAGAGGGAGCATGCAAGATGACAAGACATGGGGGGAAGGATTGATGGGAGGATTGGGGATTACACAGAGGGGAGGAGATTGTAGGAAGGGAGATTAGAGAGGATTGGTAGGATTGGTATGTGAGGTGAGAGGTAGAGATGAGGGATAAAAGAGGGAAGCAGACGCCTTTACCGAGGGATTGATGGATGTAGATGACGAGAGAGAGAGAGAAGATTGAATGCGAGAGAGAGGAGAGCGAGGGAGGGAAGGAGATGGAAGGCAGAGGAGAAGAGAAAGGGAGGGAAGGAGAGAGGAGAGTAGAGAGAGGGAGGAGGAGAGTGGGAAGAGATAGAGGGAGGAAGAAAGAGGGAGAGAACAGAGAGAGAGAGGAGGGAAGAAGAAAGGGAGAGAACGAGAGTTAGAGAGAGCGAGCGAGAGACAGATGCGAGGGAGGAGAGAAGGGAGAAGGAGAAGAGCGGAGAGGGGAGCAAGGGAGAGAGAGAGAGAGAGAGAGAGAGAGAAGAGAGAGAGGAGAGAGAGAGGGATGAGGAAGGACGGAGAAGAGAGAGAAGAGATAGGTAGGGAGTTGTTAAGGGAGAGGAAGAAAGAGCGCGAGAGGAAAAGGTACTAGAAGGCTAGTGGGGAGGGAAGTTTAGAGAAAGGACGAGGAGTTTTCGAACGAGAAGGAGGAAGGAACTAGTAGGAGGAGAAAGAAGAGGTAGAAGAAAAAGAAAAAAAAAAGAGAAAGGAGAGAGGAAGCTAGGAGAAAACATGATAGTAGTAAGAAAACTGTAGTAAGAGGAAAGAGAAAAACAGATGTGGAGTCGTTAGTCGGTAGGGTTGAGGGATTTTTTAAGTTGTGTGGACGAGGCCAATGTAGCAAGACCATGTTTAATTGTAGGGGAGGTGAAGGGCATTGATAGTTGGAGCTTATAATGGTGAAATAAGAATTGGGTTTTCTGGGCTTGGGTGGGTGTGCAAAAACATTGCATCCAGAGGGAGCAAAAACTAAGTAGGGATAAGTTTGTTGGAATCTTAAAGGGGCGGGAGAAAGAGGTTGGTTAAAAACACAGAGCTTGGTTTTGCATTTAATATTTAAAGTTGGACCTTAGGCACGTAATAGCTAAAAATTCTAAAGAAGAAGTGAGGGATTTTCAGTTAAAACCTTACTAATGTTTTGGTTGTAGTAAAATATAATTCCTATCGTAAGAAGCAAAGAGGGCGTTAGGGCTTGAGAGTCGGTAAAATAGAACCAACTCCTAATTGCAGAGAAAGCCTAAGGTATACACAATAGAAAAACACACTGATGAACCGCAACCTATCTGAAACATCAAGGCCTGTTTCTATACTGTTTCTGGGTTAGGGTAAGCCAAATAAACCATGAAAAGGCCGTTGTAGCTTCAAAATTCAAGGAAAAAATTTTGAATGGATTGCACACTGACACTAAAAATTTGCCAATGAAAAAGGAAAATAGTGAATGATCCATACGATATACAAACTGACTGGTTGCACTAACTTTGATTCCCACTACATGCCACAGGTACCTGTATACTAGGATTTATATCACTGTCAGAGCTAACCATTATATCCAGAGGCTGGTGTATGTTGTGGAGCCCTTATGAGCTATTAACTGTAAAAGAGTTAGTGGCTAGGGATCTGTATAGTATACAGCAAAATTAAGAACTTTAAACAAAGGTTGATATCGTTAAATAGAAATTTACGAATGTTTTTATCCATACTTGGCAGAATATGCTGATATGACTATGGACATACGGTAAATTGGAAGTGTGAATTCCCATTTGACTAAAGATTTCCAAGTAATAACTCTTGCTAACTAATTGAACTAGAAGTTGTCTGCCTTTTCTTGACTCAAATGGGGTCGTGTTCTGCGTTTGAGCAGGCAATTGGCAAACTTCCTACCATCAAAAAGGCCTCAGGTCACAGCAGGGGGAGTCGGCCAAGGAAGAGAAGGGGAGATAGGCTATCAGGTAACCCTGTTATGTCGAATTTACAACATGTCCCTGAGGTTTACTGTGATCTAGCTGATGTACAGAAATAAGTGTCGAAGCCCATTCTCCTATGCACATGCTCCCTGTTGCTAGGCAAGAATACTCAGCATGCTTATCACATGTCCCTGGTGCTAGGCCCCTGGCCATCGCAGAAATATCAAGCTATTATATTGTAGCGAGCGATATCCCTTACCGTTTGGCATAAGTTAGAAGTTTGTCCTCCCGAAACAAAATAATAGCCCTATGCTAATAAGCATCTTCATCAAAAGCAGTAAAACAATTCTGATCACCATGTCCAGGAATGGTGCTTAGGATGCGGCCAGAAATAATATCATACAGTCATCCCAATTCGTTATCACATGGTCCTCTGTTCTAACCAGAAACCTCACTCAGGCATAAGGTATCACATGTCCCTGGCTTGGCTTATGCTAATTATCACAATCTTATTCAGTCACATGTCCCTGTTCTGCCTAGGCTAGAATTCACATCTATCACTTGTTCCTGTTGCTACGCAGAACGCAGTCTATCACATGGTCCCCCGTTGCTAATGACAAATATCAGACATGCTATCACATGTCCCTCGTTTTGCTATCTACCAACTCGCCGAATCCAGGGTCAAGAAGTACAGCATCGATTGAATCCGTCAAACATATCCAATCCCACTGTTAATACTTATTCACAGAATGTTCAAGCCGTATTTATAAAAATAAAATTGATTATATACATATAGTCCCGTTGCTAGGCAGAATATAGCATACTATCACGATGTTTCCTGTTGCTCACAGGCAAAAATCAAAAAAAATAAGTAAGGCGGTTATACAGGAGTGAAGGCAAGGGAGATCAGGAAACATGTTTCCTAGGTGATGTGAAATCCTGTGGGTGGTTTAATTGCAAACCATTGAAGGGAAAGGCGTGGAAAAGCCTAATGGGGTAACAAATCCAACTTCGTCTACCATCGAAGTGTCATGTGCCAGTCAAGTAACACCTCGCTCCTAGGGCGGACCGATTCGCTGCATTCATGGGCCCTAAAGGTTCTTGGCAACAGGATGTGTGGGGTTGGCTGGTTTCTGGAACCATTGTACGTCGTCTTGAGGTCTGCCCCACCTATCCCCGAGATTACGTTATTAACTCCAGAAGCAAGCCCTCCTCTGTTATATAACAAGTCTTTGTTTAAGTAAGAAGGGTAGAATACCGGTGTCGGACCATCCATTGTTNGGTTTTAGGCTTTTAGGGAGTATTTTCCCTAAGCCACCGCATGCTATCTACCTGGCATTACTGCTGTTTGGGGTTTTATGTCTGGTTTCTGTACAGCACTTGAGTATTATGCTGATGTCCACGAAGGGCATATGAAATAACAAATTGACTTTGATTTTGATTGATATCTTACTCTGCCTTACCTCCCTGAAGCTTTACTAATTTGCACGCACCACTGTAGTATAAGATTTTCTATTCTGTGTTGTTGACCTGTTACGTATTCTCTTGTCTTCATCCCAACTTGTGTAACCTCTGTGTGTTTGTGTCCGCACTGGCTCTTGCTCTATCTTGGCCAAGTCCCATTTGTAAATGAGAACGTGTCTATGGTAATCCATCTAACACATGTAAACAAGAAAGCATCTACAGATTTCTAATCAATTTCACCTTTGCTTTTGCGTCTTAGGGGTCACTAGGTCAGACTCAGTGCGTCACTTGGTCTGAGATGCATGGGACTAAAACATTACTTTGAAGCTATTTTTCTCAGATGTCACCTGTTAGTGTAGCGAACTGGACTCTTTGTCTTTTGTAGGACAGTAGTTCAGGCTGGCATGTTTGTGTATATTGCCTCTTCTGTCCTTTTGTTAGGACAATAGTTCAGGTGGCGTTTGTAACGATTATGCTTGTTCTGCTCTCTTGTTATAGGACATTAGTTCAGGGGCGCTGTTTGTGTAGTAGCTCTTTATCTTGATGTAGGACAGTAGTTCAGGTGCTGTTTAGTGCGAGATGCTGATTTGTCTTGGTTAGGGACAGCGTAGTTCAGGTGGCCTGATTTAGTGTAGACTGCTGATTTGTCTATTGTAGACAGTAGTTCAGGAGGCTGTTCGTTGTAGATCACTCTTCGTGTATTGGGTAGGACAGTAGTTCAGGTGGTTGTTTGGGTAGACTTGCTGTTTGTCTTTGCTAGGACCAGTAGTTCCGTTGGCCCTAACTTTCCCCTTGCTCTGCCTAATTCGTCCCTCTATGGGTACAGCCTTCCCTGAAACCAATGACTCTCATACCTTTGCTGCAAACCTGTTCTGCACAGTTCATGTCCTGAAGAGTGTTTATCACGATCATGTGGACACGCCTCCTAGTGGTCTGTGTTGTTTAGGAGTGTTTATCAGACCCTATATGGACCCTCCAGTGGTTTTGCATGTCTGTTAGGTAGTTTTATCAGAAAACATAAATGGACAGTTCCTTTAGCTGGTGGGGTAGCTTATAGTGTTTATCAGAACATGTGGAACACCTCTAGTGGTGGGTTGTATAGGTAGTGTTATCAGACCATTGTGGGACCCTACTAGTGTGGCGTGGGGTTAGTTAGGAGTGTGTTAATCAGACCTATGATGGACACCTCCTGAGTGGTGGGCTTGTTAGAGATGCTTTATCAAGACCATGATGGGACACCCCTCCGCAGTGGTGGCGTTGTTAGGAAGTGTTTATCAGGACCATTATGGACCCACCTCCTAGCTGAGTGAGCGGTGTTTCAGAAGCAGTTTACCGTTTTTTGTGTGGTTTTTTGTTTCGGAGTGTTTTTTGTGTCGTTCATGAGTGGTTAATCAGACCATGTGGACACTCTACGTGGTGAGGTTGTTTAGAGTGTATTATCAGCAATCCATATGGACACCTCCTAGTGGGTCAGGTTGTTAGGTGAGTGTTAGTCAGACCATGTGGACACACTCCTACGTTGGCTCTGGTTGGTAGGAGTGTTAATCAGGACCATGCTGGACACCTCCTAGTTGCTGGGGTGCGTTAGGAGTGTTATCAGATCATGTGGAACTCCTAGTGGTGGGGTTGTTAGGAAGTGTTTATTCAGACCATGTCGCGAACCTCCTAGGTGGTGGGTTTTAGGAGTGTTACATCAGACCATGTGGACACCTTCCTCAGGATGCCTGCGGAATGGCTTAGGAGTTGTTTATAGACCACTTGTGGACACCTCCTAGTGTGGGGTTGTTAGGGTGTTTATCAGGAATCATGTCGGACACCTCTAGTGGTGGGCGTTGTCTAGGAGTGTTTAATCAGACCATGTGTGACATCCCTCCTAGTGTGGCGGTCGGTTAGGAGTGTTTATTCAGAAACATGTGGAGACACCTCCCATTTGGTGGAGCTCTGTAGGAGTGTTCTATTCCAGGGCCATGCTGGACACCTCCTATTGGTGGGCGTTCGTTAAGGAGTGTCATTATCAGCCTATTGTTATTTTATCAGCCACTACTGGCTGCACATCAGTGGGATTTACACGCGTGATCATGCGTAGAATTAAGACAAACCCCCATCATGCTTAGCCTTGTTATTTATAGGGACACTAATGCTGCATCAGTTTGGTACAGGTGATAAGCAGAATGGCTGAAGCATGGGGTTCGTCTATGTTATTTATAGCCCTAGCTACATCCGTTTTGGTTACAGTGATGATGAATGGCTGTATTGCAATAGCTGATTACATACCATCCTATACAGGATGTCTTTTGGATCTGACTTTTGTTTAAAATGATTTAACAATTTTTAAACAATATCCTTATTGGGGCTCATTTCTGGAGGTGGAAATTATATTTTAGATGGTGTCAAGTATCCATTTATTTTGATACTTTATATTGGTTGGGTCACCCAAACTGAGATATGCTCAGATACTGAGCTTCTCAAAATAGTTTCCCAGGTGGAAGGGGATTGAACATGGTAAATGCGCAGTTTTATACATTCTACATAGTGCTCTCTATACAGTTTTAATACCTTTACAAAAGTGATCCTCTATCACAGTTTTAACTACATTTACAAAGTGATCCTCTATCACAGTTTAATACATTTACAAAGTGAATCCTCTATCACAGTTTAATACATTTATCCAAAGTGATCCTCTCTCGACACGTTTTACCATTTTACATAGTGACTCTCATCACAGTTTAATACATTTACATAGTGATCCTCTATATCAGACTTTAATACCTTACCAAAGTGATTCTCTATCACAGTTTAATACATTACATAAGTGATCCTCTATCACAGTTTAATACATTTACAAAGTGATCCTCTACTCACCAGTTTTAATTTACATTTACAAAGTGATCCTCTATCACAGTTTAATACATTTACAAAGTGATCCTCTATCACAGTTTATATACATTTACAAAGTGATCCTCTATCACAGTTTAATACATTTACATAGTGATCCTCTATCACAGTTTAATACATTTAACATAGTGACATCCTCTATCACAGTTTTTAATACATTTACATAGTGATCCTCTATCACAGTTTAATACATTTACATAGTGATTCCTCTATTCACAGTTTAATACATTTACATAGTGATCCTCTATCACAGTTAATACATTTACATAGTGATCCTCTATCCCAGTTTAATACATTACAAAGTGATCCTCTTTCACAGTTTAATACATTTACAAAGTGATCCTCTTTCACAGTTTAATACATTACAAGTATCCTCTATCACAGTTTAACATTTACAGAGTGATCTCTATCCTATCACAGTTTAATACATTTACAAAGTGATGCTCTATCACAGTTTATACATTTACAAAGTGATCTCTATCACAGTTGAATACATTTACAAGAGTGATCCCTCTATCACAGTTCAATACATTTACAAGGTGTCTTTATATGTTTTGGGGTATTGAATGTTCATAGACTTGAGTCAAACTGGGAGGGAGATCATTATTTACAATGCTTTCATAAAAGACCTCCAATAGGATAAGGGGACTAACTGTTGAGGAAAACAGTTCTGTAAAACCTCAGCAGATATACCATCAGTCCCAGGGGAGCATCTCCAACAGAAAAAGGACTAACTGTTGAGAAACAGTTCTGTAAAAACTCAAGCAGATTTACACTCATCGAAGTCCCATGGAGACCTTCCAGATAGAAAAAGTGCCAACTATTGTGGAAATCAGTTGTGTTATCAAACCCGCAGATACAGCCATCACACCATCAGTCCCAGGAGACCTCCAATAGAAAAAGGACCAACCTTTGAGAAACAGTTCTGTAAAACTCTGCAGATATACCATCAGTCCCAGGAGACCTCCAATAGAAAAGGGATTAACTGTTGAGAAACAGTTCTGTAAAACTCAGCAGATACACCATCAGTCCCAGGAGACTTATTTATTTTCAAGGTGTTCAATAGAATAAATGATGTGTTCAACTATAATAGGGTCATCACACTGTTCCCTGTCAGCCTCACCAACTGATTTCACATCCCCCAGACAATCKAAAAAWAAWAATTTGAGGACACCTCACAATACTGTAGAAAGATGGTGATTCATGTCGGGTCATCAGTGATGAGACCAGTCATATTTAATTGCTGAATTGTAATATTTTTAGAGTGGTATTTTTCTAACCTGAAAAAAAAACAAGATTAATTTTGTCCAACCTCCTCCATTTCTTCCTACATGTGACAATGGTTCTGTCTGCTTTCAGTTCATACATATCATCCAACTGGTGTTGTAAATCAAACAGAACAGATTTATCCTCCTCTGAAAGACTTTCAACAGGCTTTTGAACAAGACAGGTGATCTTTGTAATTACAGTTTCTTCTTCAGCTCTTCTGGTCTTGGCAACAATACTCCCATGTTTTCTGGCATATTTTCCAACCTTAAAAAGCTCCCAGTTATTACTGTATGAATTGTTATTTATAGCGTTGTTCCAGAAGTCTGTAATTACATTGTTTATCTCCATCTGGACCAACTCATGTTTTATATAGAGCTATTAAGCTTCCAATAGGATGCTCTGCCAGGGCCATTATCAGAGATAAACAGTGTAATGTCAATATAAACAGCTCTATGATCAGTAAGGGCCATTATCAGAGATAAACAGTGTAATGGCAATATAAACAGCTCTATGATCAGGTAAGGGCCATTATCAGAGATAAACCAGTGATAATGGCAATATAAACAGCTCTATGATCAGTAAGGGCCATTATCAGAGATAAACAGTGTAATGGCAATATAAACAGCTCTTATGATCAGTGAGGGCCTTTATCAGAGATAAACAGTGTAATGTCAATATAAACAGCTCAATACCAGTAAGGGCCATTATCAGAGATAAACAGTGTAATGTCAATATAAACAGCTCTATGATCAGTAAGGGCCATTATCAGAGATAAAACAGTGTAATGGCAATATAAACAGCTCTATGACCAGGGGCCTGTTGCACAAAAGTAGAATTAAGACATCCGGGATAAATGACTCAGCTGAGCTCAATGAAGCCAAAATATGTGCGTCCAGGCTTAATTGGTTGCACAAAGACCAAGCCAGGATGAGCAGACACGGATTCATTAAGCCAGGTGAAACCAATCCTGGATAGGTGCGCGCTCACGGCTCACTCAAATAGACCCCGCCACAGATCACAGATTAACTGATTTACCATGGCAACTAGAGCCGCGTACTTTTCCCCGTCGGAAGCACAAATCCTCATGGAGGCATACGAGGAGGTAAAAGATATAATTAAGAAGAAGAAAGGCACACCGCCACAGTGATAAAGCAAAGAGAAAAAGGCGTGGCAAAGTATTGCAGACCGCCTGAATGCGTAAGTAGTGCACAATTACACACTCACCGCTCCGCTGAAACATCACAATTACAATTCAAATATTTAATTCACATCTCCAAAAATGCAGTTGTACTGTAATTATGAAACGGTTAAATTTTTAATTGAAATGCACTGCAGATATGAGTGAAATTGTGTAAAGTAACTCCATCACACTGTATAAAGCTATGATAAATTTTTTTGTATTTTTACTGAAAACAAGACAAAAATACCAAGTAATTTTTTGCAGTGTGATGGAGTTACTTTACACAATTTCACTCATATCTGCAGTGCATTTCAATTAAAATTTAACCGTTTCATAATTACAGTACAACTGCATTTTTGGAGATGTGAATTAATATTTGAATTGTAATTGTGATGTTTCAGCGGAGCGGTGAGTGTGTAATTGTGCACTACTTACGCATTCAGGCGGTCTGCCAATACTTTGCCACGCTTTTTCTCTTTGCTTTATCACTGTGGCGGTGTTGCCTTTTCTTCTTAATTATATCTTTTACCTCCTCGTTATGCCTCCATGAGGATTTGTGCTTCCGACGGGGAAAAGTACGCGGCTCTAGTTGCCATGGTAAATCAGTTAATCTGTGATCTGTGGCGGGGTCTATTTGAGTGAGCCGTGAGCGCGCACCTATCCAGGATTGGTTTCACCTGGCTTAATGAATCCGTGTCTGCTCATCCTGGCTTGGTCTTTGTGCAACCAATTAAGCCTGGACGCACATATTTTGGCTTCATTGAGCTCAGCTGAGTCATTTATCCCGGATGTCTTAATTCTACTTTTGTGCAACAGGCCCCTGGTCATAGAGCTGTTTATATTTCCATTACACTGTTTATCTCTGATAATGGCCCTTACTGATCATAGAGCTGTTTTATATTGACATATACACTGTTTTATCTCTGATAATTGCCCTTACTGGTCATTGAGCTGTTTATATTGACATTACACTGTTTATCTCTGTATAAAGGCCCTCACTGATCATAGAAGCTGTTTATATTGCCATTACACTGTTTATCTCTGATAATGGCCCTTACTGATCATAGAGCTGTTTATATTGCCATTACACTGTTTATCTCTGATAATGGCCCTTACTGATCATAGAGCTGTTTATATTGCCATTACACTGTTTATCTCTGATAATGGCCCTTACTGATCATAGAGCTGTTTATATTGACATTACACTGTTTTATCTCTGATAATGGCCCTGGCAGAGCATCCTATTGGAAGCTTAATAGCTCTATATAAAACATGAGTTGTCCAGATGGAGATAAACAATGTAATTACAGACTTCTGGAACAACGCATATAAATAACAATTCATACAGTAATAAACTGGGAGCTTTTTAAGGTTGGAAAAATATGCCAGAAAACATGGAGTATTGTTGCCAAGACCAGAAGAGCTGAAGAAGAAAACTGTAATTACAAAGATCACCTGTCTTGTTCAAAAAGCCTGTGTGAAAGTCTTTCAGAGGAGGATAAATCTGTTCTGTTTGATTTACAACACCAGTTGGATGATATGTATGAACTGAAAGCAACAGAACCATTGTCACATGTAGGAAGAAATGGAGGAGGTTGGACAAAATTAATCTTGTTTTTTTTTCAGGTTAGAAAAATACCACTCTAAAAATATTACAATTCAGCAATTAAATATGACTGGTCTCATCACTGATGACCCGACATGATCACCATCTTTCTACAGTATTGTGAGGTGTCCTCAATATTTTATATTTTTGATTGTCTGGGGGATGTGAAATCAGTTGGTGAGGCTGACAGGGAACAAGTAAGGGAGATAAAAAAACCAAAAAGTTTGTGTTT
>NW_019944077.1:166064-172815 GCF_002910315.2 Salvelinus sp. IW2-2015
CAACACGCTCTACGGTCAATCAAGGGCCCATATATCAGACGATTAACACAGTGTAATTGCAAATTAAACAGCTCTATGGTCAGAGTAAGGGCCATTATCAGAGATAAAACAGTGTAATGTCCAATATAAACAGCTCTATGGTCAGTAAGGGCCATTATACAAGCAATAAACAGTGTAATGTCAATAATAAACAGCTCTATGGATCAGTAAAGGGGAGTAGCAACAGGATGTTAACAAAAACCTCGGTTTTAGTCAAAACATTGAACAAACCAAACCAAAGATCTGCTGTGATTGATCTGGAGCGGGCTCTTCATTACTACCGAGCAGTGGACAGACATATGTCATTAGGAAACTTTACTCCATCAGCGAATATCTATATCTTCCAGCTGTTTATATTGACATTACACTGTTTATCTCTGATAATGGCCCTTACTGACCATATAGCTGTTTATTTTGACATTACACTGTTTATCTCTGATAATGGCCCTGGCAGAGCATCCTAATGGAAGCTTAATAGCTCTATTAAAACATGAGTTGATCCAGATGGAGATAAACAATGTAATTACACACTTCTGGAACAACGCTATGAATAACAATTCATACAGTAATAACTGGGAGATTTTTAAGGTTGGAAAATATGCCAGAAAACATGGGAGCATTGTTGCCAAGACCAGGAGAGATGAAGAAGAAAGTGTAATTACAAAGATCACCTGTCTTGTTCAAAAGCCTGTTGAAAGTCTTTCAGAGGAGGATAAATCTGTTCTGTTTGACCTACAACACCAGTTGGATGATATGTACAGACTGAAAGCTGACGGAACCTTTGTCAGATGTAGGTAGAAATGGCTGGAGGAGGATGAACAAAATTAATCAGATTATTTTTAAGTTAGAAAAATACCACTCTAAAAATAATACAATTCAGCAATTAAATATGACTGGTCTCGTCACGGATGATACCACATTAATCTCCATCTTTAGTTACAACTTCTACAGTATTGTGAGATGTCCTCAACTCTTTGTTTTGATTGTCTGGGGGATGTGAAATCAGTTGGTGAGGATGACAGAGAACAGTGTGATAACCCTATTATAGTTGAACACATAATTTATTCTATTGAACACCTTAAAAATAATAAGTCTCCAGGGACTGATGGTATATCTGCTGAGTTTTACACAACCGTTTACAGAACAGTTAGTCCCTTTTCTGTTGGTCTTTTCAGAAAGCATTGCAAATAATGCTCTCCCTCCCAGTTTGACTCAAGGTCTGATTACATTCATTCATAAGCCCAAGAAAGACTTGCTTCTCCTCGATAATTGGCGTCCAGTCTGTCTGCTCAACGACTACAAATATTAGCCTCTATATTTTCAAAAAAATGAAAGCAATATTGGACTCAATTATAGAGGAGACCCAATCTGGCTTCATGAGGAATATACATATGTTACAGACTGTGTGAATCCCTCTATCTGCAATATTCCAGTTAAGGAAAAAGTAACATACCTTGAGATTACCGTATGTAAGGATGAAGGGAAAAGATACTCATGACATTTTTACACCTATTATTGAAAACAATACAAAAAAGATGTTGAACAAATGGTTGCAGAGGTATTTATCCTTGAAAGGCTGGGTGTTGCTTTTTGAAGCTGAAGGTGTCTCCAGCCTTACTTATGCAGCCCAGTCCCTACATCTTGACAACAAAATAGGTAAAGAGGTTGACCAGATGCTTTTAAACTTCATCTGGAAAAATCATACATTATATTAGGAAATCTGTCGTTATGAATACGGGGGTCTACATTAAGTTCATCATTTAGAATATTCATAGGAGCATCGTTAAATATCTGAGCTAGTATTAACTAAACCATCGTTATTAACGTTGCACTGGAAAACGCTAATCTATACAGGTTATCATGGTCCAATATGTTAAAATCTAATTTAACATCTGATAATAGGACCATCCATTACAGGTTAAATGGTCCAATATGGAAACTCATTTAAACATCTTTATAATATGGACCATCCATAAGGTTATGTCACCGATCGTCGTAAGAAAGCGGACCAAAAGCGCGCGTGGTTGAATACATTTCTTCTATTATTTAATGAAGAACACTTAAACAAAAAACAACAAACACGAATAAGCAACGAACGTGACCGCGTATAATTAAACACTGTGCTAAATGCAACTATAACATAGACAATAACCCACAACCCACAATACAAACACGGCTACCTAAATATGGTTCCCAAATCAGAGACAACGCAAAACACCTGCTCTCTGATTGAGAAACCATATCAGGCCAAACAAGAGAAAAATTAGAAAACATAGATACAAACATAGACTGCCCACCCAACTCACGCCCCTGACAAACTAAATAAAGACAAAACAAAGGAAATAAGGTCAGGAAACGCCCCCCCCCCCCCAAGGGTGCGGATCCGGCCCCGCAAAAACCTGACCTATATGGAGGGTCTGGGTGGGCATCTGTCCGCGGTGGCGGCTGCTGCGGACGGACGTGGGCCCCCACTCCACCATAGTCATAGCCCGCTGTACCGTGGCATCCTAGGAACGGTGATCCTCCTTAATGGTCCCCACTGGACTGAGGGCGCCTCTTGGACTGAGGGCCAGCGCTGGACTGAGGGGCAGCTCAGGACTGAGGGGCAGCTCTAGTGATTGAAGGGCAGCTCAGGACCGAGGGCAGCTCAGGACCGAGGGGCAGCTCCGGGACGAGGGCAGCTACGGACCGAGGGGGCAGCTCAGGACCGAGGCGGTAGCTTAGGACAGAGACGGATAGCTCAGGACTGAGGGCGCAGCTTAAGGACTGAAAAGCAGCTTCATGACTGAAGGGCAGCTCATGACTGTAAGGGCACAGCATCCATGACTGACGGGCAGCTCATGACTGCAAGGGCGCTCATGGGACTTGGAAGGGTAAGCTCCGGACTGAAGGGCAGCTTCGGGACTTTGAAGGGGCAGCTCCGGACTGAAGGGGGCAGCTCTGGACTGAAAGGCAGCTCCGGACTGAAAAGGCACAGCTCTGGCAGCATCCTGACTGGCGGGCGGCTCTGGCGGCTCCTCGACTGACGACGGCTCTAGCGGCTCCTGACTTGACTGGAACGGCTCTAGAGCTCAGGACAGCACGGCGGCTCCGACAGGCTCAGGGAAAGACGGGCGGCTCAGCGATGGGCTGGACCAGACGGGCAGCTCAAAATGGCGCTGGGCAGACGGGAGCTCAGACAGCGCTGGGCAGAACGGGAGCTCAGGCTGGTGTTGAAGACGGGCTGCTCAGGCGGCGCTGGGCGACGGGCAGCTTCGGGGGCGGCACTGGACAGACGGAAAGACTCTGCCTGCTGAAGGCGACAGTAGGCTGGGTGGTGTACGGGGCTGGGAACACGCACCACTGGGCGAGTTTGCGGGGAGCAGAACAGGGCCTTACAGGGCCTGGAGACGCAAGAGAGCTTTTGGTTGTCGTAGCGTGCCGGAAACGGCTGGTACCGGACTGGCGACACCGCACACTGGGCGAGTTGCGGGGAGGAGGAACAGGCTAACAGGCGTCTGGAGACGCACAGGTCAAGCCTGGTGCGTGTGTTGGCCACTGGATGGTATGCGCTGGTAGCGAAGGGGCTGCCACAGGCGGATGTAGTGCGTGGAGAAGGCCACCGGATAGACCGGACCGTGGAGGCGCACTACAGGGTCTCGAGCACCGAGCTGCCCAACCCTACCTGGCTGAATACTCCCTGTGGCCATGCCCAGTGCGAGCCGAGGTGAATAGCCGCACTGGCTACTGTACACGTATGGGAGACACACATACGTCAGGGCTGGTGCCGATGTTACCCGGCCCAAGGAGACGACTCGGTGACCAGATGCGTAGAAGCCGTTCATTGGCACCTGCCGATGCCCACCCTGCCGCCGCATAGAGGATGCTGGAATGTACCGCACCGGGCTTGCACACCGCACCGGGACACCGTGCGCATCTCTGCATAACCGGTGCCTGCCCGGTCGCGCTCTCTCCATTCGGTAAGCACGGGGAGTTGGCTCAGGTTTTTGGCGGCTGCTCGTCTGGCTTCCAGCCGCGCTTTTCGTGCAGCCTCCTCGTACCACCGCGCTCTCCGCTTTCGCTGCCTCCAGCTCAGCTTTGGGGACGGCCGATACTCACCAAGCCTGTGCCCAGGGTCCCTTTTGCCGTCCAGTATTTCCTCCCAAGTCCATCTCTCAGACTAACGGCTAGGTTTCCTGCTGCTGTTGCTGTTACCACGTGCTCTGGTCCTTGTTTGGTTGGAGTTATTCTGTACGTCGCCGTAAGAGCGGACCAAAGACGACGCGTGGTGAATACATTCGTTCGTATATTTAATGAAGAACTACCAAAAAACAACAAAAGAATAAGACGACACGTGACCGCTATAATAAAACACGTGGCTAACATGGCAACATACATAGCAAATAACCCACAACACCCACAATACCAAAACAGGCTACCTAAAACCCTACTGTTCCCAATCAGAGGCAAGCAACAAAAACCTTGTCTCTGATTGAAAACCATTCCAGGCCAAAGAGAAATAGAAAACATAAAAAAGGGAATACCAAAAAACATAGACTTGCCCAACCCAAACTCACGCCCTTGGACCACACTAAATAAGACAAAACCAAAGGAACATAAGGTCAAGAAACGTGACATGTAGTTTCCAATATGGTTTCATCACTGTAATATGGCCTCTCTATACTTACCAAATGTTAATCATTTTAACATCTGATAATATGGACATCATACAGGTTTATCATGTCCATATGTTGTAAACTCATTTTAACATCTGATAATATAGACCTACTGCCATACAGGTTATATTGTTCCAATATGTTGGTATGGTCAGACTGCTGCGGTCAAGTTCAAACCGCAGGTCACTGTCGGATATCACCGAGTCGTCAAAGGTTGAAAATCTGTCTATATGCTAACCCATTTTAATCCCACATTTTCCCAGACATTGAAACAATATCAAATCAGAGTCGTTCATTACGTACCCTTTGAAGTTACATTCAATTTATCTTTATTACATTTGTAATGAAAAATAGGAGTTGAAAAGAGTGTGTTTATGGTCGACAGACATTGTGTAACGGTCGGGGATATGTTCGTATACATTGAATAACATATTATCTCCATGCAGTTATCAAGAGTTCTAATATATTCCCACCATACATCAAGTTAACTGTCACTAAACATTTTTAAAACTCTGTCACTAGCAGTCCCCAGCCCAGTTATTAACACATTTAAAACTATGTCCACTAGCAGTCCCCAGCCCAGTTATTAACACAAGTTAAAACTCTGTCACTAGCGTCCCCAGCCAGTTATTAAACACAGTTTAAAACTCTGTCACTAGCAGTCCCCAGCAATTATTAACACATGTAAAACTCTGTTCACTAGCAGTTCCCCAGCATTGCCCACTGAATTGCCCCGTCACATCTGTAAGCAGGAGTGACCTACATTTACACATCAAAAACCCCTTATACAACACGATATGGAATACTGAACGCAAAAGACCAAAACAAAAAAAAAAACACCATCAAACGTAATTTCACATTGTTACGTTTACGTGTAAACATTGTTATTTAATAGTTGTTAACTTTTATTTGTACATGGTTGAACTTGTACTTTATTGCAATATGTCATTTTGAAATTCGATTAGTCATCTGTGACATTTTTTAGTGCAAAATTCACTTGATACAACTTGTCTCATAGCCAGTCGTGTCGATTTACAATCCACACTGAACAAAATGCTGTAACACATTTAGGTATAGATGGTAGCCTTGTAAGATATGCATCAAGGAAGAGGCCTACATCTGAAACATAAAATAATATTATATCCACTGTAGATGGATTTTCTAGTCGCTTCAGCAACCAAGTTGCAAGATTAGTTATTGGTGCATCACTATTCTTGGACCTGTGATCAAGCAGTCCTCTGTCATACAGGATGCTTGACTCAATTTACCTTCCATTCCCAAAAAATTTCAGTCATTAATTGATATTTTTTCGTTTACTTTGTTCTTCTTTCTTCCTAGACGTCCGTTGTAACTGCTTCTCCTCACTTTATTTTTGACTTGTCTATTTCCTCCTTAGAAAGTCCGTTATTTGACTGCTTTCTCCCTCACCCTTTAGTTGACTTTGTGTCTTACTTCCTAGCCGTTCATGTTACGTGCCTTTCCTCACCTTTATTGAACTTGTCTTTTCCTCCCAGAGAGTCCGTATATTGTACTGCTTCTCCTCACCCCTTTAGTGACTTGTTCTTTTCTTCCTAGAGTCAGTTGTACTGCTTCTCCTCACCCTTTAGTGATTGTCTTTCTTTCCCTAGTGGTCAGTTTGTACTGCTTCTCCTCACCCTTTATTGAACTTGTCTTTCTTGCTTTCCTAGAGATCCGTATTATTTAGTATCTGTTTGTTTATTTGGGTATGGTATCTGTACTGCTTCTCCTCAACCCTTTATTAGTTGATTTGTTCTTTGATTTTCTTCCTAGAGTCCGTTGTACTGTTTCCTCACCCTTTAGTTGACTTGTCTTTTCTTCTAGGGAGTCAGAGTTTACTGCTTTCCTCACCCTTTAGTGATTTGTCTTTTCTTCTAAGTCGTTCTTTGTCAGTTACAGCTTCTCCTCACCATTTAGCGGGACTTGTCTTTTCTTCTAGAGTCCGCTGTACTGCTTCTTGTCCTCACCCTTTAGGGACTTCGTCTTTTCCTCCTAGAGGGTCCGTATTGTTACTGCTTCTTCCTCACCCTTATCGACTT
>NW_019944077.1:173923-183499 GCF_002910315.2 Salvelinus sp. IW2-2015
GCAACACAGAGAACAACACTGGGTCCCTGACCCAGCCCAGTCTCAGGGAGGAGTGTGTGGGATCCACCATATGGCTCCATGTGATACATGTAACCACTGGATGAGGCAAGGCTCCATAGCTTGTAACCAAAACGGATTGTGAATCTAATGAATTGCTTACATCCATGTCGGCCATAGTATCGGATCATGCTCTCATCCACTGACAGCCATTCCTGAAATGGCATGACTTTGTATGACTGATTGAGCTCAGAGAAGATGGGCCTAACCTTAAAAAATGGGTCGTCAGTGATCTTTGTGTTGTCAACCACATGAACTGAGGCCATTATTTCACTTTGAGTCAAGTCTCCTTTACTGCAGCATAAATACTGGAGGCTGAGACAGGAGTGGTCAGGAGACACTGTGGCCCCATCCGATGATTTGTGAAAACCTGTGAATTGTTCACTCTGACTCTCTACACGGGACCTCCAGTGATACAGCCTGGTCCTTTGCTGTCTGTTCATCTCTGTTCATCTCAAGGAGACAGAACGCGTCTCCTTCCTGAGCGGTATGACGGCTGCGTGGTCCCATGGTGTTTATACTTGCATACCATTGTTTGTACAGATGAACGTGGTACCTTCAGGCGTTTGGATATTGCTCCCAAGGATGAACCAGAGGTCTTGGCTGATTTCTTTTGATTTTCCCATGATGTCAAGCAAAGAAGCACTGAGTTTGAAGGTAGGCCTTGAAATACATCCACAGGTACACCTCCAATTGACTCAAATGATGTCAATTAGCCTATCAGAAGCTTCTAAAGCCATGWCATAATTTTCTGGAATTTTCCAAGCTGTTCAAAGGCACAGTCAACTTAGTTTATGTTATCTTCTGACCCACTGGAATTGTGATGCAGTGAATAATAAGTGAAATAGTCTGTCTGTAAGCATTTGTTGAAAAATTACTAGTGTCATGGGCAAAGTAGATGTCCTAACCGACTTACTAAAACTATATTTTGTTAACAAGAAATTTGTGGAGTGTTTGAAAAACGAGTTTTAATGACTCCAACCTAAGTGTATGTAAACTTCCGACTTCAACTGCATTAAACCACGTAGATATAAAAAATATAGATATTAACTATATAGATATTAAACTATATAAATATAAAACTATACAACCATTAAACTATATATATTTTATACTATATAGATATCAAACCATATAAAGATTAAACCAGATAGATATTAAACCAGATAGATATTAAACCATATAGATATTAAACCATATAGATATTAAACCATATAGATATTTAACCATATAGATATTGAACTATATCGATATTAAACTATATAGATATTAAACCATATAGATATTCAACTATAAAGATATCAAACTATATAGATATTAAACTATATAGATATTAAACCATATATATACTAAACCATATAGATATTAAATTATATAGATATTAAACCATATATATATTAAACCATACAGATATTAAACCATATATTAAATTAACCATATATATGTTAAACCATATAGATATTAAATTATATAGATAGTTAACCATACATATTGTATATTAAACTGTATAGATATTAAACCAAACAGATTTTAACATATTGATATTTAACTGTACAGATATGAAACAATAATGATATTAAAACATAGATAGATATTTTTCAACTCACAGAGAATTAGACAGATGTTAAACTACACATTTATTAAACCGTACAGATATGAAACTATACAGATATTAAACCATATAGACATTAAACCATACAGATTTTAAACCTTATAGATATTAAAATATACATATATTAAATTATGTTGACATTAAACCATTCAGATAGCACACCATACAGATATTAAACTACACATTTATTAAACCATACAGATATTAAACCATATAGATATTAAACCATACAGATATTAAACCATACAGATATTAAACCATACAGATATTAAACCATACAGATATTAAACCATATAGATATTTAAACCATTACAGATATTAAACCATACAGATTTTAAATTGATATCTAGACTTTGAACCATATATATATTTTTAACTGTATATATGTTAAACCATTTTAGATAATATTCAACTCACAGAGTAGAAGACAGGTCCGTTCCATCTCAACGTGTCGATCACAAACTCTCTAAACTCTAGTGACCACTTCTGCTCTCTACCCATCTCTACTTCCTCTCTGCTGAGGACTGAGAGGTGTGAAAGATGTGTGTGACAGATGGAGTGGGCCTAGAGAGAAGAGATACACAGAGAGACAGAGAGACAGAGAAAGAGAGACTGAGAGTAACAGTGAGAGAGAGATGGAGAGAGAGAGACAGGGAGATAGACAGAGATAGGGAGATATAGAGATAAACAGAGACACGGAGAGAGAAGAGAGATAGAGACAGAGACAGAGAGGCATTGCAGGTAGCCTAGTGGTGAGAGCATTGGACTAGTAACTTAAAGGTTGCAAGATTGAATCCCCGAGCTGAGAAGGTACAKATTTTTCYTTCTGCCCCTGAACAAGGCAGTTAACCCACTGTTCCTAGGCTGTCATTGAAAATAAGAATTTGTTTTTAACTGACTTGCCTAGTTAAATAGAGACAGAGAAAGACATGGAGAAGAGAGACAGACAGACAGGGAGACACACACAGAGAGAGACAGACAGAGAGCGAGTGCAAAATCTGGGGTCCGCTCACCAACCAAGAATTAACAAAATGGGACAAACATCAAATTGAGACTCTGCATGCAGAATTCTGCAAAAACATCCTCTGTGTACAACGTAAAACAACAAATAATGTATGCAGAGCAGAATTAGGCCAATTCACAGGCATTTTTCAAAATCCAGAAAAGAGACGTTAAATTCTACAACCACCTTAAAAGGAAACAATTCTCAAACCTTCCCTAACAAAGCCATCACCTACAGAGAGATTAACCTAGAGAAGAGTCCTCTAAGCAAGCTGTCCCTGGGGCTCTGTTCACAAACACAAACACACCCCACAGATCCCCAGGACAGCAACACAATTAGACCCAACCTAATATTAAGGAAAGCTTTGACTATGTACAGACTTGTGAGCATAACCTTGCTATTGTGAAAGGCTGCCTGGCTCTCAAGAGAAGACAGTCTATATTGAGGTGGACTACAACCCATATTTATGTTTATTTATTTTCACTAACCTTGCATATAAAATGACATTTGAAATGTCTTTATTCTTTTTTAACTCCTGTGAGTGTAATGTTTATTGTACATTTTTTATTGTTTATTTCACTTTTGTTTGTCTATTTCACTTGCTTTGGCAATGTAAACATATGGTTCAACAAAGCCCCTTTAATTAAATTAAATTGAGCAGATGAGTTCTTGAATTTTTCAACATGTTTTTACAAAAAAATGTATTTAAAGTTCGATAAACTTGCTCTGACAAACCAACGACTAGCAAATGAAGCACAACAGAAACCTAAAAACACCATCCAACCTGAACCTAGAACTGATTGAGTAATGTTTAGTCTGAAGTTACTTTTAAAATCCAAGAAGAATACATTACAATGATACATTTGATCTTATAAGGACTGAATACTAAGTTAAGGCTACCAAGCTTGCTAGGACAGAACAGATCTGGTTGCAACTTCTATTAGCACTGAGGTGTGAAGTGAGAGGTGTCAAAGTGCCCTTGAGCAGGAGAGTTTCACAGCCACCCAGTGCTATATGGGGGGAGTGTCAAAGTGCCCTTGAGCAGGAGAGTTTCACAGCCACCCAGTGCTATATGGGGGGAGTGTCAAAGTGCCCTTGAGCAGTTTCACACTCAGTGTGTTCTTTTGTTTCTCAGCTTTAATATTGCAGATAGAATGTGGCTTCTGTCAATGTATTTATCATTTTCAATCCCCCACATATATATTTGTTGTATATTTTCCTTTATTATTTTCTACATGGTTCAATCAGAGCTACAGTTCATCAACACATTACAACATGGTTCAATCAGAGCTACAGTTATCAAACACTTTACAACATGGTTCAATCAGAGATACAGTTATCAACACTTTACAACATGGTTCAATCAGAGATGCAATTATCAACACTTTACAACATGGTTCAATCAGAGCTACAGTTATCAACACTTACAACATGGTTCAATCAGAGATACAGTTATCAACACTTTACAACATGGTTCAATCAGAGATACAGTTATCAACACTTTACAACATGGTTCAATCAGAGATGCAATTATCAACACTTTACAACATGGTTCAATCAGAGCTACAGTTATCAACACTTTACAACATGGTTCAATCAGAGATACAGTTATCAACACTTTACAACATGGTTCAATCAGAGATACAGTTATCAACACTTTACCACATGGTTCAATCAGAGATACAGTTATCAACACTTTACAACATGGTTCAATCAGAGATACAGTTATCAACACTTTACAACATGGTTCAATCAGAGATACAGTTATCAACACTTTACAACATGGTTCAATCAGAGATACAGTTATCAACACTTTACCACATGGTTCAATCAGAGATACAGTTATCAACACTTTACAACATGGTTCAATCAGAGCCAGTTATCAACACTTTACAACATGGTTCAATCAGAGCTACAGTTATCAACACTTTACAACATGGTTCAATCAGAATTAGTGCAGTATTGTCAGTCATTGTGATATACTTCTGATTTACAGCAGGTATTCTGTTGGATTGAGGTGATCCTGTATAAACCCAGGATCTCACCTTGATCGTGCTCCTGCAGCATTTCATCAGCAGTATGATGGTCACCAGCAGGTAGGGAGACCCCACCAGTAGACTACACAGCAGCCTGGGTAGAGACATGGACAACACTGGGACTGCTGGAGATGGAATGGGAGATGGACCAGCAGTTGGAGAAAGAAAACAACTGGAGATGGTGCTGGAGGGCATGGACAACACTGGAGATGGTGCTGTAGAGACATGGACAACACTGGAGATGGTGCTGGAGAGAGACATGGACAACACTGGAAATGGTGCTGGAGAGACATGGACAACACTGGAGATGGTGCTGGAGAGACATGGACAACACTGGAGATGGTGCTGGAGAGAGACCTGGACAACACTGGAGATGGTGCTGGAGAGACATGGACAACACTGGAGATGGTGCTGGAGAGACATGGACAACACTGGAGATGGTGCTGGAGAGACATGGACAACACTGGAGATGGTGCTGGAGAGACATGGACAAACTGGAGATGGTGCTGGTAGAGACATGGACAACACTGGAGATGGTGCTGGAGAGACATGGACAACACTGGGATGGTGATGGAGAGAGACATGGACAACACTGGAGATGGTGATGGAGAGAGACATGGACAACACTGGAGATGGTGATGGAGAGAGACATGGACAACACTGGAGATGGTGCTGGAGAGACATGGACAACACTGGGATGGTGATGGAGAGAGACATGGACAACACTGGAGATGGTGATGGAGAGAGACATGGACAACACTGGAGATGGTGATGGAGAGAGACATGGACAACACTGGAGATGGTGATGGGTAGAGACGTGGACAACACTGGAGATGGTGATGGAGAGAGAACATGGACAAACCTGGAGATGGTGCTGGAGAGACATGGACAACACTGGAGATGGTGCTGGAGAGACATGGACAACACTGGAGATGGTGCTGGAGAGACATGGACAACACTGGAGATGGTGCTGGAGAGACATGGACAACACTGGAGATGGTGCTGGAGAGACATGGACAACACTGGAGATGGTGCTGGGTAGAGACATGGACAACACTGGAGATGGTGCTGGAGAGACATGGACAACACTGGGATGGTGATGGAGAGAGACATGGACAACACTGGAGATGGTGATGGAGAGAGACATGGACAACACTGGAGATGGTGATGGGAAGAGACATGGACAACACTGGAGATGGTGCTGGAGAGACATGGACAACACTGGGATGGTGATGGAGAGAGACATGGACAACACTGGAGATGGTGATGGAGAGAGACATGGACAACACTGGAGATGGTGATGGAGAGAGACATGGACAAACTGGAGATGTGATGGTAGAGACATGGACAACACTGGAGATGGTGATGGAGAGAGACATGGACAACACTGGAGATGGTGCTGGGAGAGACATGGACAACACTGGAGATGGTGCTGCAGAGACATGGACAACACTGGAGATGGTGCTGTAGAGACATGGACAACACTGGAGATGGTGCTGGAGAGAGACATGGACAACACTGGAAATGGTGCTGGAGAGACATGGACAACACTGGAGATGGTGCTGGGTAGAGACATGGACAACACTGGAGATGGTGCTGGAGAGAGACATGGACAACACTGGGATGGTGATGGAGAGAGACATGGACAACACTGGAGATGGTGGATGGAGTGAGACATGGACAACACTGGAGATGGTGCTGGAGAGACATGGACAACACTGGGATGGTGATGGAGAGAGACATGACAAACTGGAGATGGTGATGGAGAGAGACATGGACAACACTGGAGATGGTGATGGGTAGAGACATGGACAACAGTGGAGATGGTGATGGGTAGAGACATGGACAACAGTGGAGATGGTGATGGGTAGAGACATGGACAACACTGGAGATGGTGCTGGAGAGAGACATGGACAACACTGGAGATGGTGATGGGTAGAGACATGGACAACACTGGAGATGGTGCTGGAGAGAGACATGGACAACACTGGAGATGGTGATGGGTAGAGACATGGAAAACACTGGAAATGGTGCTGAGAGAGAGACATGGACAACACTGGAGATGGTGATGGGTAGAGACATGGACAACACTGGAGATGGTGCTGGAGAGAGACATGGACAACACTGGAGATGGTGATGGAGAGAGACATGGACAACACTGGAGATGGTGCTGGAGAGAGACATGGACAACACTGGAGATGGTGATGGAGAGAGAAATGGACAACACTGGAGACGGTGATGGGTAGAGACATGGACAACACTGGAGATGGTGATGGAGAGAGAAATGGACAACACTGGAGATGGTGATGGAGAAAGACATGGACAACACTGGAGATGGTGCTGGAGAGAGACATGGACAACACTGGAGATGGTGATGGAGAGAGAAATGGACAACACTGGAGACGGTGATGGGTAGAGACATGGACAACACTGGAGATGGTGATGGGAAGAGACATGGACAACACTGGAGAAGGTGATGGAGAGAGACATGGACAACACTGGAGATGTGATGGAGAGACATGGACAACACTGGAGATGGTGCTGGAGAGAGACATGGACAACACTGGAGATGGTATGGTAGAGACATGGACAACACTGGAGATGGTGATGGGTAGAGACATGGACAACACTGGAGATGGTGCTGGAGAGAGACATGGACAACATTGGAGATGGTGCTGGAGAGACATGGACAACACTGGAGATGGTGCCGGAGAGACATGGACAACACTGGAGATGGTGCTGGAGAGAGACATGGACAACACTGGAGATGGTGATGGGTAGAGACATGGACAACACTGGAAATGGTGCTGGAGAGAGACATGGACAACACTGGAGATGGTGATGGGTAGAGACATGGACAACACTGGAGATGGTGATGGGTAGAGACATGGACAAACACTGGAGATGGTGATGGAGAGACATGGACAACACTGGAGATGGTGATGGAGAGAGACATGGACAACACTGGAGATGGTGATGGGTAGAGACATGGACAACACTGGAGATGGTGCTGGAGAGAGACATGGACAACACTGGAGATGGTGATGGAAGAGACATGGACAACACTGGAGATGTGATGGGTAGAGACATGGACAACACTGGAGATGGTGCTGGAGAGAGACATGGACAACAGTGAGATGGTGATGGGTAGAGACATGGACAACACTGGAGATGGTGCTGGAGAGACATGGACAACACTGGAGATGGTAACGGCGAGAGACATGGACAACACTGGAGATGGTGCTGGAGAGAGACATGGATAACACTGGAGATGGTGCTGGAGAGAGACATGGACAACACTGGAGTGGTGATGAGAGAGGCATGGACAACACTGGAGATGGTGATGGTAGAGACATGGACAACACTGGAGATGGTGATGGGTAGAGACATGGACAACACTGGAGATGGTGATGGAGAGAGACATCGACAACACTGGAGATGGTAACGGAGAGAGAACTGGACAACACTGGAGATGGTGCTGGAGAGAGCATGGATAACACTGGAGATGGTGATGAGAGAGGCATGGACAACACTGGAGATGGTGATGGGCATAGACATGGACAACACTAGAGATGGTGATGGAGAGAGACATCGACAACACTGGAGATGGTGCTGGAGAGAGACATGGACAACACTGGAGATGGTGATGGGTAGAGACATGGACAACACTGGAGATGGTGCTGGAGAGAGACATGGACAACACTGGAGATGGTGATGGGTAGAGACATGGACAACACTGGGGATGGTGCTGGAGAGAGTGTAGTAGTAACATAAGCTAGCTGAACATTAAAAATAGACTTCTAAGACAATTGCACACTAAGGATAGGGGAGAGCAGAACAAAGGGCAACTGGACACACTAATGCTAGAACAGACACATATAGTCTGCACATTCCACTGGAGGCACACATACCAGAGAGGCGCTTAAAGGCAATTGGACACTAGACATATGGTCTGACCATTCTATTACAAACATACATGTCAGACAGAGGGGCGCTTAAGGGAAATTGGACACCTAGATATATAGTCTGCTGATTCCCTTAAGTGCAGGGACTAGACATGTAGGCGCCTAAGAGAACAGCCACCATTAAAACTAATTGAAAGCAGATGGCGTTATAGGGCGTGAACAAGTAGGAAGCTTGAACTAAAGGATGATGGTGGGAATGACTTCAGAAAGTATGTTTATTTGCATATGGGGTGGATATATGCTATTTGGGTATAAAGAGCGAACCAGTGCTTTGGAGGGTGTGTGTTCTGTGGGTGTGTGTTCCGCGGGGTGTGTTCCGCGGGGACATCCAGTTGGCTGTACAGTTGTAATAAAGAGCATGTTTGATTTTAAAAGTTCTGGTAAGCGTTGTATTTGAAATGATTTTCCACGACAAGAGACATGGACAAACTGGTGATGGTGATGGGTAGAGACATGGACAACACTGGAGATGGTGATGGGTAGAGACATGGACAACACTGGAGATGGTGCTGGAGAGAGACATGGACAACACTGGAGATGGTGATGGGTAGAGACATGGACAACACTGGAGATGGTGATGGAGAGAGACATGGACAACACTGGAGATGGTGATGGAGAGAGACATGGACAACACTGTATATGGGGCTGGGTAGAGACATGGACAACACTGGAGATGGTGCTGGAGAGAGACATGGACAACACTGGAGAGGGTGATGGGTAGAGACACAAATTGAAAACTCTTCAGAGATAGATGGAGGGGTTGAGGGTACTTGAAACATACAAAAGATAACAATTGTAAAATATAGAGTGACCGTAAAATGTATATAGTGTGTATAAGCTGGAAGGAGAAGAAGTGTTGTGTCCATTAGTTTACTTCAATTAGGGGAGGGGTGGTAGGTTAGG
>NW_019944077.1:183524-184649 GCF_002910315.2 Salvelinus sp. IW2-2015
ACAAAAGAGCTGACCTGCCACTCCAAAAGCTCTTATTCGGCCTCAGATCAAGCGAGACACCCCATTCCACCTTCCACTGCCTGTTGACATCTAGTGGAAGGCGTATGAAGTGCATGCATATCGATAAATAAAAGCCAGTTGAATAGGCAGGCCCTGAAACAGAGCCTCGTTTTCAGATTTTTCACTTCCTGTATGGAAGTTTGCTGCAAAATGAGTTCTGTTTTACTCACAGATATAATTCAAACAGTTTTAGAAACTTGAAAGTGTTTTTTATCCAATAGTAATAATAATATGCATATTGTATGATCTAGAACAGAGTACGAGGCCGTTTAATTTGGACACGATTTTTTCCAAAGTGAAAACAGCGCCCCCCTATTGACAAGAAGTTTTAAGCATATCCCAGTTTAGGTCACCTAACAAAACGAACTCTGACGATAGATCGGGGGCAATCAATTCACATATGGTGTCCAGGGCACGGCTGAGAGCTGAGGGGGGTCTATAACAGGTGGCAACAGTGACTTATTTCTGGAGAGATGCACTGCAGGTTTCTACATCACCAGAGAAACAGAGGAGGAGTAGGATAAGGGTACGGCTAAAGGCTATAAGAACTGTTTCGTCTAGTGCGTTCGGAACAGAGAGTAAAAGGAGCAGACTTCTGGGCGTGGTAGAATAGATTCAGGGCATAGTGTACAGACAAGGGCATGGTAGGATGCGAGTACAGTGGAGGTAAAGCACTGGGTGACAATGAGAGAGGCTGCATCTCTGGAAGCGCCAGTTAAGCTAGGTGTGGTCTCCGCATATGTGGGGGGTGGGGCAAGGGAGCCTAGGCATGTAGAGCGGGACTAGGGGCTCCGCAGTAAAACAAAACAATGAGAGCTACCCTAAACAACAGTACAAGGCATATTGACATTAGAGGGAGGCATAAAGCAATCACAGGTGTTGATTGGGAGAGCTAAGACAACAACGGGTAAACAGCTAAGACAACAACAACGGGTAAACGGCTAAGACCACAACAACGGGTCAACAGCTAAGACCACAACAACGGGTCAACAGCTAAGACCACAACAACGGGTAAACAGCTAAGACCACAACAACGGGTCAACAGCTAAGACCACAACAACGGGT
>NW_019944077.1:186507-203895 GCF_002910315.2 Salvelinus sp. IW2-2015
AACAACAACGGGTCAACACTAGACAACAACAACGTTAAACAGCTAGGCAACACGTAACGCAGACACAACAACGGCACAGCTAAAACAGCAGAACAGAACACTAACAACGGGTAACAGCTAGAGACACGGACAGTAGGAAGAACAACACGGGTAAACAGCTAAGCCAAACAACGGAACACTAACATAAGGTAAACAGCTAAAAAAGTACAGCAGGACAACAACAAAAGTCAACACTAAAGACACTCACTAAGACAACAACAAGTAACTGGACAAAACAGCTAACACAACAACCGGGAAACAACAAGCAAACCCAACGGAACCAAAAACTTGCAAAAGCTGACTCAAACAACGTCAACAGCAGAGACACAAAACGGGTCAACGCGATAACCGAACAACAACGGGTACAGCTGAGACGACAACAACGTCAACAGCCTAAGCCACAACAACGGTACAGCTCTAAGACAACAACAACGGTAACCTAAGACCACAACAACGGTCAATCAGCTAAGACCACAACAACGGGTCAACAGCGTAAGACCACACACGGGTAAACAGCTAAGACACAACAACGCGTAAACACGCTAACCACAACAACGGGTCAACAGCTAGACACACAACGGGTAACAGCAAAACAACAACGGGTTAACAGCTAAGCACAACAACGGGTAACAGCTAAGACAAACAAGGGTTAAACAGCTAAGACCCACAACAACGGGTAAACAGCTAAGACCACAAACACGGTCAACAGCTAAGAACACAACAACGGGTCAACAGCTAAGACCACTACAACGGTCATCAGCTAAGACAAAACAACAACGGGTCAACAGCTAAGCACAAACAACAACGGGTCAACAGCTAAGACAACAAACGGGTCAAAGCAAGACCAACAACTGGTAAACACTAAGACAACAACATCGGGTAACAAGCTAGAAACAACAACGGTCAACAGCTAAAGCACCAAACAGAACAACAACGGGTAAACAGCTAGAGAACAACAACGGTAAATAACACCTAGGACACAACAACGGGTAAACAAGCTAGGAGAACAACAACGGTAAAGCTGGAACAACGGGTCCTAAGACCACAACAACGGGTAAACAGCTAAGACCACAACACAACGGGTCAACAGCTAAGACCACACAACAACGGGGGTCAACAGCTAAGACCACAACAACGAGGTAAACAGGCAAACCACAACAAACGACGGGTCAAACAAGCTTAAGACCACAACATCAACGGGTCAACAGCTAAGACAACAACAAGCGGGTAAACAGCTAGGAACAACAACATGTAAACAGCTAACCACAACAACGGTAAACAGCTAAGACCAACAACAACTGGGCTAAACAGCTAGACCACAACACGGGTCAACACTAAAACAACAACGGACAACACTATACAACAACGGGGTAAACAAGCAAGGACAACAACATGGGTCAACAGCTAGCAAACAACAACGGGTCAACAGCTAGGACACAACAACGGTAACAGCTAAGACCCACAACATAGACGGGTCAACAGCTAAGACCACAACAACGGGAAAGCAACTAGCGAGCAACAACAACGGGTAAACAAGCTAAGACCACACAACGTAACAGCTTAAGACTCAAACACAAACGGTCAACAGCTAAGAGCACAACAAACGGTAACAGCATCAACCAAACAACGGGGTCAACAGCTAAGACCACAACGGGTCAACAGCTAAACCAACAACGGGTCAAAAGCTAGGACAACAACAACGGTAAACAAAGACCACAACAACCGAGTCAACAGCTAGACAACAACACGGGTAAACAGCTAAAACAACAAACGTTCAACAGCTAGGGAGAAACAGGTAAACAGCTAAGACCACAACAACGGATAAACAGCTAAGACCACAACAACGGGTCAACAGCTAAGACCACAACAACGGGTAAACAGCTAAGACAACAACAAGGGTAAACGGCTGAGACTGACACAACGGGTCAACGGCTAAGACCACAACAACGGGTCAACAGCTAAGACCACAACAACAGGTAAACAGCTAAGACCACAACAACGGGAAACAGCTAAACACAAACAACGGGTCAACAGCTAAGACCCAACAACGGGTCAACAGCATAAACCACAACAACGGGTCAACAGCTAGGAGAACAACAACGGAAACAGCTAAGACCACAACAACGGGTAAACAGCTAAGACAACAACAACGGTAAACAGCTAAGACCACAACAACGGGTAAACAGCTAAGACCACAACAACGGGTCACACAGCTAAGACCACAACAACGGGTATCAGCTAAGACAACACACAACGGGTCAACACTAAGACAACAACAACGGGTCAACAGCTAAGACAACAACGGGTCAACAGCTAAGACCACAACAAACGGGTAACACAGCTAAACAACAACACGGGTACAACAGCTAGAGAACAACACGGGTCAACAGCTAAGACAACAACAACGGTAAACAGCTAGAGAACAACAACGGGTCAACAGCTAATACCACAACAACGTGTCAACAGCTAAGACAACAACAACAGTAAACAGCTAAGACAACAACAAACGGTAAACAGCTAAGACACACAACATCGGTAAACACAGAAACAGACAAACGGGTAAACAGCTAGGACAACAACAAGGTCAACAGCTAGGACAAACAACAACGGGTAAACAGCTAGGACAACAACAACGGGTAACAGCTAAGACAACAACAACGGGTCAACAGCTAAGACCACAACAATGGGTAAACAGCTAAGACCACAACAACGGGTAAACAGCTAAGCACAAACACAACGGGTCAACAGCTAGGACAAACAAACGCGTAACAGCTAGGAGAACAAACAACGGGTAAACAGCATAGGAACAACAACAACGGGTAAACAGCTAGGAGACAACAACGGGTAAACAGCTAAGACAACAACAACTGGTAAACAGCTAGGAGAACAACAACGGGTCACAGCTAGGACAACACAACGGTAACAGCTAAGACAACAACAACGTGTAATCAGCTAAGACAACAACAACGGGTCAACAGCTAAGACCACAAAAGGTAAACACTAAACCACAAACAACGGGTCAACACTAAGACCACAACAACGGGTCATCAGCTAAGACAACAAACAACGGTCAACAGCTAAGACAACAACAACGGGTCAACAGCTAAGACAACAACGGGTCAACAGCTAAGACAACAACAACGGTAAACGCAAGAACAACAACGGGTAAACAGCTAGCGAAACAACAACGGGTCAACAGCTAAGACAACATAACAACGGTAACAGCAGGAAGAACAACAACGGGTCAACAGCTAATACCACAACAACCGATGTCAACAAGCTAAGACACAACAACGAAAAACAGCTAAAGAAACAAAACAACGGGTAAACAGCTAAGACAACAACATCGGTAAACAGACTACAAGGGAACAGCACAACAACGGCAGATAAACACTAGGACAACAACAACCGGTCAACCAGCTAAGGACGAACAACAACCGGTACAACAGCTAGGAACACAACAACGGGTAACAGCTAAGACAACACAACGTTCAACAGCTAAGACCCACAAGGAAACAGCTAAACCACAACAAGCGGTAAACAGCTAAGACAACACAACGGGTCAACATAGACAACACAACGAACATCTAGGAGAACAACAACGGGTAACAGCTAGACCACAACAACGGGTAAACAGCTAAGAACAACAACAGGTAACACGTCTAAGACAAGACCATAACAAAGGTAAACGCTAGAGAACACACACGGGTCAATAGTAGACAACAACAACGGGTCGCCACATCGACCAACAACAACGGTAACAGCTAGACAACAACAACGGGTCAAATCAGCTAGGACACACAAACAACGGGTAACAACTAGAGACCACAACAACGGGTAACACCTAAGACCTACAAAAACGGTACAGCTAAACAAACAACGGGTCAACAGCTAGAGCAAACAAAACGGGTTCAACAGCTAAGACAACAACGGGTCAACAGCTTAAACAACAACGTGTCAAACAACTAAGAACAACAAACGGGTAAACAGCTAAGACCACAACAACGGGGGTCAATCAGCTAAACGCACACAACGGGTCAACCTAACCACACAACGTAAACAGCTAAGACCACAACAACGGGTAACAGCTAAACGCAAACACGGGTCAACAGCTAAGACCACAACAACGGGTCAAAGCTACTAGGGAGACAACAACGGGGCAACAGCTAAGACTCACACAACCGGTCAACAGCTAAGACAACAACAGCCGGGAAACACTAGAGAACAACACGGTTCAACAGCAGCGAGACACAACACACGGGTAAAAAGCGTAAGACCACAACAACGGAGTAAACAGCTAAGACCACAACAACGGGTCAACAGCTAAGACCACAACAACGGGGTAAAACAGCTAAGACACAACAACGGGTAAACGCTGACGACAACAACGTAACGAGCTAAGACACACACAACGGGTCACAGCTAGAACAACAACGGTAAACAGCTAAAAAACAACGGGTAAACAGCTAAGACCACAACAACGGTCAACAGCTAAAGACCACAACAACGGGTCTCAACAGCTAAGACAACAACAACGGTAACAGCTAAGCACAACAACGGGCGTCAACAACTAACAACACCACAACGGGTAAACAGCTAAGACCACAACAACGGGGTAAACAGCAAGACCACAACAACAGTCAACAGCTAGACCAACAATACTGGTACAGCTAAGACAACAACAGACGTCAACAAGCTAAGACCATCAACAACAACGGGTCAACAGCTAAGACCACAAACAACGGGTAACACTAAACAACAACAACGGGTAAACACTAGAACAACAACGTCAACAGCTAAGACAACAACAACGGGTAAACATCTAGGAGAACACAACGGTCAACGCTAAACCACAACACGGTAACACAGAAACCAAAACAGGTAGTGACAACAACAACGGAAACACTAAGCAACATACACGTAAACAGCTAGGAGAACAACAACGGTAAACACTAGACAACAACAAGAGGTAACACAGCTAGGAAACAACAACGGAAGACCTAGGACCAACCAAAACGGGTAAACACTAAAGACACAACAACGGTCAACAGCCAGGAAACACAAGGGGGAAACAGCTAAGACCACAACAACGGGTAAACAGCTAGACAACAACAACGGTCAACAGCTAGAGACAACACACAACGGTAAACAGCTAAGACAACCAACGGGTTAACAGCTTAGGCACAACAACGGTAACAGCTAGCGAACCACACAAAACGGGTAAACAGCTAAGACCACAACAACGGTAAAGCACTAGAGAACACGTTCACAACAGCGGACTCAACACCTTAGACAACCAACAACGGGTAACAGCGAAACAACATCACAACAACGGGTAAGCTAAGAACAACAACGGTGTAACAGCTTAGCACAACAACAGGGGTCAAACAGTCTAAACAACAACCAAGTCAACAGTCGAACAACAGCTTCATAGACCACAACAACGGGGTCAACAGCTAGCACAACAACAACGGGTACAACAGCTGTAAATGACAACAATCGGGTTTGAACAGCTTAAGCACACAACAACGCGTTAACAGCTTAAACACAAACAACGGAGATAAACACTTACGGAGAACACACACAGGTTCAACAAGCGAAGACACACCAACAACGGTAAAAGCTAGGAAAACAACACGGAGCAACAGCTAAATACCACAAAACGTTCAAACAGCTAAGACCAAACAACAACAGGGAAAACAGACTAAACAACACGGGAAACAGCTAACGCACAACAACATCGGGAAACAGCGAGGAGAACCAACAACGGTTAACACAGCTGAGGACAACAACAAGGGGTACACCACAGCTAGGACAACAAAACAACGAGGTAAACACTAGGACAACAACGCAACCGGTTAAAGCAGCTTAAGACAACCAACCAACCGGTCAACCAGCTAAGACCCCACAAACCAGGGGGAAACCAAGCAACATTCTCCCCACATAAAGACCAATTTACACTGTAATTGACGACTCCTCACAAAAGACCTCTACCATAAGAACCAAAGGACATTCTCTATGGACCCAAAATCCTTACTAATGCGAGCTCAACCTCACGACACACCGAACTCACACTGATAGGAGCAACACATTGCTCGTTAATGGGTCTCTAACTCCAATGGCAGTCTCGCTTCCCAGCATCTATAGCACATCCAACGGACACAACGGTATTACATCTTAGATGTGAGATTCACATACCAATTTTAAAAACAGCTAAACAACAACAAACTGGTAAACAGCCTAGGAAACAACACAGTCAACAGCTAGGACAACAAACACACGGTAATCAGCTAAACAACAAAACGGTAATCAGCTAAACATAACCAAACAACGGTCAACAGCTAAGACCACAACACCCGATCCACCCACGCAAAAACAAAAACCGACGGGTAAACAGGCTACACCCACAACAACAGGTCATCACAGCCTAGACCACCAGCAACGGTCCTCACGCTAAGACAACACACACAGGTCCAACACGCAAGACAACAACAACTGTCAACAGCTAAGCACAACAACGGGCAAACACTAAACCACAACAAAAACGGCTCAACAGCTAGACAACAACAACGTAAACACAGAAACAACATACGGTCAACAGTAGACAACAACACAAGCGTACAATCAGGCTAGGAGAACAACAACCGGACGTCAACACTAATACACACACAACGTGTCAAAGCTAATACAAAAAAACAACGAACAGGTTAACAGCCTCATACGGACAAACAACAACGTGTAGAACAGCTAAGGACAACACAGCGGTACAGCTAGGAGAACACAACGGCTAAAGCAGCTAGGACAACACAAGGTCAACAGCGTAGGACAACCAACAACGGCGTAAAAACAGCTAGACAAAAACAACGGTAAACAAGCTAAACAAAAACAAAAACGGAGTAACAGCTTAAGACCACAATCAATGGGTAAAAACACTAAACACAACAACGGGTAAACAGCTAAGACAACAACAACGGGTCAACAGCTAGGACAACAACAACGCGTAAACAGCTAGGAGAACAACAACGGGTAAACAGCTAGGACAACAACAACGGGTAAACAGCTAGGAGAACAACAACGGGTAAACAGCTAAGACAACAACAACTGGTAAACAGCTAGGAGAACAACAACGGGTAATCAGCTAAGACAACAACAACGGGTAATCAGCTAAGACAACAACAACGGGTAATCAGCTAAGACAACAACAACGGGTCAACAGCTAGAAGAACAACAACGGGTAAACAGCTAAGACAACAACAACGGGTCAACAGCTAGGAGAACAACAACGGGTAAATGGCGATGAATGGGCAGAGAGGGTCAGTTAGCTACACACAGGGCCTGAGTTCAGGGCTGGGGCCGACAGAAAAACAAAATGAGGTACCGTGTTAATGAACAGTCCAGTAGGCATCAGCTGTGTAGCTGAGTGATCATAGGGTCCAATAAGCAGCAATGGACGAAACAGGGAGTCGCTCGGCAGTCGTCACTACGCTAGGCGAGCAGGAGACACAGCGCTCAGAGAGCTAGCAGGCCGGGGCTAGTAGCTGGGTCCTCACCGACATCAACAACACAGAGGCCGGTTGAGGGCACATCGGCCAAAATACGTCAGCAGACCAGTCGTGATGGATCGGCGTGGCTCCTTCTCGACAAAGGGTCCAGGCCAATTGGCAAGAGGGGTATTGTAGTTGGTGTACTTTGTTTGCTAGCCGGGGGAATGGGCCTAGCTCGAGGCTAACTGGTGCTTGCTTCTGGACAAGGGCGATAGCCACTCGGTAGCAGCTAGCTAGCTGCGATGATCCGGTGTAATGGTCCAGAGCTTGCGGCAAGAATCTGGGTTATGTCTTGGGGGGGGGATAAAGCAGTCCAATATGCTCAGGGCTGATATCGCGCTGTGCAGACTGGCAGATATTAGGTGCATCGAAGCTGGGAGAGAGAGATTGAAAAACAGCTTCTATCTCAAGGCCATCAGATAGTTAAACAGCCACCACAGAGTGGCTGCTGCCTACATACAGACTTGAAATCATCCGCCACTTTAATAAATGGAACACATGTCACTTTAATAATGTTTACATATCTAACATTACTCATCTCATATGTACTTACTGTATCCTTCACTATCTTTTCTTTACTACCTATTGCATCTTAGCCGCTCTGTCACTGCTCATCCATATATTCATATTTATATATTCTTCTTCCATTCCTTTACAAGACTGTGTGTATTGGGTTTTGTTGTGGAAATGTTAGACATTACCTGTTAGATACAACTGCTGCACTGTTGGAACTAGAAGCATAAGCATTTCACTTCACAATAACATCTGCTACCCATGTGTATGTGACCAATACAATTTGATTTGATTTTGATTTGATATGAGAAACCTTGACATTCAGATTATCTGGTTCTTCTTTACACTGTTAAGTGGTGCTGAAACCTGCATTATAAACTGGGTGGTTCTTCTTTACACTGTTAAGTGATGCTGAAACCTGCATTATAAACTGGGTGGTTATTCTTTACACTGTTAAGTGGTGCTGAAACCTGCATTATAAACTGGGTGGTTCTTTACACTGTTAAGTGGTGTTAAAACCTGCATTATAAACTGGGTGGTTCTTCTTTACACTGTTAAGTGGTGCTGAAAACCTGAATTATAAACTGGGTGGTTCCAGCCCTGAATGCTGATTGGCTGGAAGCCATGGTTTATCAGACCATATCCCATCATCTTTCTCATGACTTTGTCTCAGATCTAATTAGGTGTGGTAACCAGTTTATAATAGCAATAAGGCACTACTGGGTTTTGTGAATATATGGCCAGCTAAGGGCTGTATCCTTATCCGTTGGCGTTGTAAGAACAGTAATGGCCTGGGGCCTTATTGATTCAATTTGACATTGTAGTAACATGTCTAACACTCTATTTAATGTAATATACTGAACAGTTTACATTATGAACAGAATTTAAATAATGTTTTTATGTGTGTATTTCTTGCCACTTCCATCTTACATATCTGCCAGCACATCTCCAGTGTTGTCCATGTCTCTCCAGCCCATCTCTCAGTGTTGTCCATGTCTCTCCAGCACCATCTCCAGTGTTGTCCATGTCTCTCTCACAGCACCATCTCCAGTGTGTCCGTGTCTCTCTCCAGCACCATCTCCAGTGTTGTCCGTGTCTCTCTCCAGCACCATCTCCAGTGTTGTCCGTGTCTCTCCCAGCACCATCTCCAGTGTTGTCCGTGTCTCTCTCCAGCACCATCTCCAGTGTTGTCCCGTGTCTTCTCCTCCAGCACCATCTCCAGTGTTGTCCATGTCTCTCTCCAGCACCATCTCCAGTGTTGTCCGTGTTCTCTCTCCAGCACCATCTCCAGTGTTGTCCGTGTCTCTCTCCAGCCCATCTCCAGTGTTGTCCGTGTCTCTCTCCAGCACCATCTCGTGTGTCCGTGTCTCTCTCCAGCACTATCTCCAGTGTTGTCCATGTCCTCTCTCCAGCACCATCTCAGTGTTGTCCATGTCTCTCTCCAGCACCGATCTCCAGTGTTGTCCATGTCTCTACCCAGCACACATCTCCAGTGTTGTCATGTCTCTCTCATCCACCATGCCAGTTTGTCGTGTTCTCCAGCACCATCTCCAGTGTTGTCCGTGTCTCTCCCAGCACCATCTTCCAGTGTTGTCCGTGTCTCTCGCAGCACCATCTCCAGTGTGTCCGTGTCTCTCCAGCACCATCTCCAGTGTTGTCCGTGTCTCTCTCCCAGCACCATCTCCAGTGTTGTCCGTGTCTCTCTCCAGCACCATCTCCAGTGTTGTCCGTGTTCTCTCTCCAGCACCATCTCCAGTGTTTGTCCGTGTCTCTCTCCAGCACCATCTCCAGTGTTGTCCGTGTCTCTCTCCCACCATCTCAGTGTTGTCCGTGTCTCTCTCCAGCACCATCTCCAGTGTTGTCCGTGTCTCTCTCCAGCACCATCTCCAGTGTTGTCCGGTGTCTCTCTCCATCACCATCTCCAGTGTTGTCCGTGTCTCTCTCCAGCACCATCTCCAGTGTTGTCCGTGTCTCTCTCCAGCACCATCTCCAGTGTTGTCCGTGTCATCTCTCCAGCACCATCTCCAGTGTTGTCCGGTGTCTCTCTCCAGCACAATCTCCAGGGGGGTGTCTCTCTCCAGCACCATCTCCAGTGTTGTCCGTGTCTCTCTCCAGCACCATCTCCAGTGTTGTCCGTGTCTCTCTCCAGCACCATCTCCAGTGTTGTCCGTGTCCTCTCCAGCACCATCTCCAGTTGTGTCCGTGTCTCTCTCCAGCACCATTCTCCAGTGTTGTCCGTGTCTCTCCTCCAGCACCATCTCCAGTGTTGTCCGTGTCTCTCTCCAGCACCATCTCCAGTGTTGGTCCGTGTCTCTTGTCGTGGAAAAACGTTCAAATATAACGCATGGCTGTCCATTTTTGTCGGTATAGTGGCCTGGGCTCCAGGTACAGGATTAATTATCCCAGGATGGTCAGCTCTCCTTACAGACATTCTGTTTAACCGTTGTCTGGACCACAAGTGATTTTACCAAGGGTGAAACACAAAATAACAATACCCAGAGCCACAACCCTCGCCTCCCAGCATAATAGCCATCCTAGCAAACATAGCTCCCCACTTTCCTAATGCTAGGTCTAGCCAATCCCAAACATGAGAGTCAAACCCAGCATTTGCCTTAACTTCTGCTCGTAGTCCTTTAAGTTTATCCATAGCAATAGCGAAGGATCCATTAGGTGCAGTGTTATTGGGAATAAAGGTGCAACAATCATCCCCAAACATGACACAAACACCACCCTTCTCCGCTAAGAGCCAATTGAGAGCCTGTCTATTTTGCCAAGTCATTTTACTGGTAGCCTGTACCTGTTCCCCCAACGCCGTTAGGGCCGAGTCAGTATAGTTAATGAATCTCTGGTTATAGTATATATAATTAATCCACTAAGTTTTTATTTGGTGTTATCCACAAAAATATAGATTCAAACCCTGATTTTACTTCATCTCTTGCCTTGAATTCCCGAGGTACCCCTCTAGGCTGTCCAATTGCATCAAGGTATACCTCAGGGTCTTTCTCATACGCCCTTTTAACCCTAGGATTAACATAGTCATCATGGGGCGATTTAATAATGGTAACCTGTTGAATTGCTCTAAGGCACAAAGACCAGTCCATCCATCCGGCAATACATTCAACAGTTTTTTTTTTTCCCCCCACACATCCAGAAACTATCCGCAATACCTCTGTCCTGATTCTTTAGCATAGTGAGATGGCGCAACCTGAGTTATTTTACCACACAACCCTTTTCTATTCATTATCAACCCTTTATCATTATTTCTACGAACTCCCGCAGTCTCTAGCACCCAAATAGTATCACATTCTACAGTGGTGTTTCCTACATCAATTCCTTCGGTGTTATGGCTGTAAAAACATTCATATTTTCCTTTAACCACAGTACTTCTGTCTAATTGGGGTCCATTTAATTCAGTTCTAATGTCATAGGCAACACAATCATTGTCTCCCAACCTAGTCTCGTTCAACATAGTTCTGCCTCTAGTGCTCCCTCGAGCAATCCTACATTCTATGTCACACAAGGGAATAGAATACTTTCTATTGGTACAATGATCATTTTTCCAATTTGCACAGTTTTTAAATGATGCTGGTTCAGGGACTATTATTAGATCCGACAAAGGTGATTTACTACAGAAAATACAATTGTCCATTCTGTGTTTGTTTGCCGTATACTTAGCCCATTTGTACCATTCATTCTTCACTTCTTCTTCTTGTGTGACGTCCTTGAGTGGTTCTGAGTCTATCTATTTCTGTCATCTTTACAATGTCCTTGTCTTGAGGTATGTCATTAGAGTTTGTCAAAAAGTTCCAGATATCATTAAAGAATCCTTTTGGGTCTGATGTCTCAGGTTTCTTTGGTTACGGTGGTCTGCTTGGTAAGAGCAGTTGATGTCATTTTAGTGGTAGTTACTGTGGTCGTCACAGCAGCCGCCACCGTTGTTGTTACAGCCGCCGCCATCGTTGTTGTCGTTGTTTTGGTTGTTCTTGTTCAGGTGCTGGTGTAGGACCCAATTTAATATACGTGTTACTGTTTCCTTCACTCAGTCCTGTTCTTGCTATTTCAACTACAAATTCTTCACCTTCTGCTGGTGTTATCTTGTTCATGATAAACACCCATTCTTCCACATATTTGATTAATGTCAGGTCACATCCTTTRGGGTCCCAAACAACTTCTCCCTTTGTTTGATGATGCGTCCATCCACAGAGTGGTTCCTCCGGTAGGGCTTTCATCCTCCATACAGAAACTGTCTTTTGTTCTCCTGGTTCTGTTAGAATTTGTGGCGGAACAGAAAATCTAACCCTGTCAATCTTTTTACCTCGTTCGACGGGTTCCTCTCTTCTCTTCCTGTTTTTACCATATGTCTTGATGGTGAGTGCGTGCATCATCTTCGTATTGATCTCTGTTCTTGCTCTGTCATTGTCACTGTTCTTTTGTGGTCCTAATTTCAATTGTTCAGTATGGAGACCAGGTAAGAGCTGAAAAGTCAATTGTGGGGAAATCCCCATTCCTTTCATCTTGTGGGACTTCTGTTCTTCCTTGCAAGATCTCCCCTTCTGTTCTTGGTGAGGCTCCTCCGCTTTCTTCCCCTGTTCCGGGTGAGGTTTCTCCGCTTTCCTCCCCTGTTCCTGGTGAGGTTTCTTCCTCTGATGTTCCCCCCTCAGACCGGACTGGGCTTCCATCAGAAAAGGCGTCGATTTCAGGGAAGAGATGTTCCCATTCTGTAGGTGATACTTCGGGGTCCCACTGCGGAGGGCTTCCGTCAACGAGGTCTGCCACAACAGGTATATTGTCAGGAGTAGCAGGCATGTTACTCCCCCCCATTCCTGGACTTTCTGGCCATACTGGAGGAAGCTTTGGTTTGTCCCTTTTCTTTTTAGCCTTTTTTCCCCTGGTACTTCTTCTGAGTGCGTTTAGTTGATGCACTCGCTTGTATCTGGTCTGCCATTTTCTTGACTCCTCCCCGGCGTTTCGATCGTTTCCGCTGCTCCTGCTCCCTCCGGGTGAATCAGCATCCTCTGTGTCCTCATCTCTATACGGTTGTATCCTTCTCTCTGTTGGGACTCGGGTGCAGTGGTTTAGGTGGTACCACGTCTTGCTTCCTTTCACTTGAACGGCCGTATTTGTGGCTGCTGCCACCTCATAGGGTCCTTCTCTCCTCGGCTGATCCCACTTCCTTCGGAACACTCAAACGTAGACTAGATCTCCAGGTATCACTGGGAGAGGTCCTTCCGGACCCGGCTCAGGCAACGTCTTTTTCTCCTGTGAATATATAGCTTTGTGTATTTTGGTTAGGTACATCACATACGATTTTAATTCACTTTGCAATATATCTGAGGGACCTTTATACAGTCCTCCTAACATTGGTATAGGCATGGGTCGACCCGTAAGCATTTCATGCGGCGATAAATGAGTGTTCCTGTTAGTTTCCATGCGACAACTCATTAGTGCAAGCGGTAAAGCATCCACCCAATTGAGCCCTGTAGATTTACAAATCTTTTATCTTGTTTTTCAGGGTCCCGTTAACTCTCTCAACCATCCCCTGCGATTGGGGATGATAGACACATCCCAGCCTTTGTTTCATCCTTAGCTGCTGTATTATTGTTTTTACAACTTTTTGTATAAACGCTGAACCATTGTCTGAGCTAATTTCGGACGGAATCCCAAATCTGGGAATTACTTCTGTTGATAAGAATTTTATCACTGTTCCTGACCCCTGATCCACTGATGGTACTGCTTCTACCCATCTGCTGAACCTGTCTATGATAACTAACATGTACCTTTTACCCCGTATAGGTTTTATCATGTCTACATAGTCCATCACRATATGTCTAAACGGGCCTTCTGGAACCGGTATGTGACCTATAGGCGTAGCTATACCTTTACGTATGTTGTTTTTTGCACATATTTCACATTTTGACAAGATCTCATCTACTGTTGCCTGTAGATAAGGTGACCAAAAACCTTGTTTTTTGATTTTTCTTATCACCTCCCCCCTTGCACAATGATCAATATCATGTGCATCATTAATTAGTACCGTCAAGAGAGTGGTGGTGGCTAATATGGCACTGTCATGTGTTCTCCATATCCCATGTCTATCTACAGAGGCCCCCCTCTGTAGCCAGGTATTTTGTTCAGTTATTCCAGCCCTAGCCTGAATTTGAATTAACTCAGCCGGAGATGTAATAGGTGCAATCGCAACTATGTCCATCAATGGTGCAATGAGAATACGCATCTGGATGCTTTTTTGGCAGCTTTATCTGCTGCATTATTGCCTCTAATGACACAATCATTGCCTTTTTTGTGTGCTTGACACTTGATTATTGCTAGTTTCTGAGGATACATTAATGCTGTCATTAATTTAACAATTTGTGCTTGATGTTGGATGGGAGTTCCATCACTCTTTTTAAATCCTCTCTGTTTCCAGACTGCACCAAACAAATGGCATACGCCGTGTGCGTAAGCGGAATCAGTATAGATATTAACTGTTTTACCTCTTCCTAGCACACATGCTGCAGTCAGAGCCTGTAATTCAGCTAGCTGGGCTGAGCAAGGCTGAGGACAATGCTCTAATATTTGCTTAACCTGTTATGGCTGCAAGCCCGACGCCGGTACACCTATGACAACATCCAGCTCAAGTGCAGGGCGCGAAATTCAAAATCAATTTTTTTTAAATATTTAACTTTCACACATTAACAAGTCCAATACAGCATTTGAAAGAGAGAGAGAGATGGATGTACTAATTTCCCAGATCTGCGAGTAATAAGAGTTAGCTTGCTATAGGCAGAACCACCGAGCCCGTGTGTCGTAAGCGGAGAATCTAAGAGACAAGTAGCTCCTATGGAACCTAGGTTTTCTAGAGGGTATTCACGCTCCAAGCACTCTTTCGCTCTACAGAACGCGACAGCGCTCAAATAGTGACCTTCTTTGTTGGCAGACAGCCGGATAAGGATTTCTAAGCGTTGCTGAATTCTGAGATCAAAGGCACGTATGAGTGAACATAAGTTAGCGTTCTTTATAAAAACTAGTCTGGACATGCTTCATTAACTGTCTTATATGGGGACGGCCAAAGCACTCAGATTGTGGACGACACTGACTCCGGCGTTTGGTTGCTACGAAACACTTACAAACAGAAATGCAAAACAGCACCAGCTCTAGAAACCCAGATATACATTATAACCATTATCCTTGGTTATACGTGTCGCAAACAGGTGTTAACAATTATGAGCAGCTGTTCCTTATGCAAGACACTTGTAGTGGGAAAAAAGGAAAAAACAACCCTATTGCCTATTATAGCTCTAATTCGGAATCCGGTAGCTCAGGGATACCCGCCGTGTTATCAAGGATTGGCAAGCGTTGCATTTTTTATGCTAATGACAAGCGTCACAACTATAACCAATGTGGGTATCCAGTGCTTATCAGCACTCATCACAAAATAGTGGCACTGTATATTGAGAATACAGGCCAGGCGCCTCGAAAAATGTTGGCTGGGTGTGTAACCGAAAATTTCAAATGCCAAAATGCGCCAATTTACGATTTTGGATTTAAATATAATTGTGTAACTAGTTCCATCTACACTAACAACCATGATCCAACGGACGTTTCCCTACTATTACAAGATGATAGCACTGTCGAAATTTTGAATAGAAGTACACGCATAGGATTGCTCGATAATTGCCAATTTTGACACGCGAAGAACAAAGGTGTCGCACATGTATGTAGATTAGACAAAGAGTGCTATTTTAACCTATATTACCAAAACTACGCCGTACAACAGACACTTAGACCATACACAATTAACATTATAAATTTAGTTAAGGATTCACAATGAGCGCAGCATACTACTTGGAGAATTATCACATATTATGTAGAGAGACTAGTCATCTTTTTCTCACGTTTAGACGGGTTATATACAAGCGGTAATTGCTCACTCAAGGGAGCCAAGGGGCTATCAAAGGCGAGCCTTAAACTGATCTAACTCTCTTATAGATGGATCTGCAAACGGTAGAGGCTCAGTACTCTCGGAGAAATAACTCCTTCAGATGACAGTCCGAGAAACAGAACGAGGTGTCACCACCGAACTTTGTCAAACGGACGACTCAAGTCTTAATTGCTGTAATTTGTTCCGAAAATAGAGACTTCGTGACATATTATGTTGAGACTCATTAATTATTACTTATTCGGGTATTTAAGAACAAACTCTAAGTCTTTCTAAAGCCTGTTTGAATATTTCTCATAAAGTGAAGAGCAGAAACTCTTTTTACAGACTCCATTTCCTTAATCCGGCAATGTCGAGATTTCAGTACCATAGCGGCAGGGTGTAGCCTTTACGTTAGCAGAAGGTGAAAGCTATTGTCACTAGAAACAGGGCATGTCCACCTAAAGCGGGATCAATCTACGCTGAAATGACACACACGTTCATACACCTCATTACAACACCTACGGTGTGTCATGTATGCACGAAGGAATATGATGAGAGAATTGAATGGTGACGTATGATTATTCTATGTTGCCTATAGGGGAAATTAGAATACAATAGCTCTCTTGTGGGAAGTTGAAGAGTCGCGCCACATTATTTATATTTTTTGTACTGAGGGTTGCTTAGCAACGCAGACGTGTGAGAACTAAGGAGATCGATTACTCTAGGAAAATCGTGTATATTAGCTTATTACACCGTATAGCCGTTATAAGACACAGCGAGGTCGAATATTAGAGATCTCTCCACAGGGTCTCAAGACTCTGTTTAATGTCGTATTGTGAATAGCACATATGGTCACATTATGCACTACGAATCCTTATAAAGTATGATAGATAGTCTTACAACTTCACTCACAGTATATAATAGGTGTCCATTGTTTAATTCTTGTAATGTTTGATTGATTCGGGGACTTTAGATCCGTTGTGATCGCGCATTTGCAAGAATAGTAATTTTGTTGTGATCCAAGGGGGACAGGAGAGGTTAGCGTGTTCAGAACCGTCTTTGTTTGGATCCAGAAGAAACTATTTCCCTCTTGAATTAGCAAGCACACTGGCCGTGCGGCGCTAACCTCTCCTTCTTGAACAAATTCTGCAACGCATCACGTCTAAAGCCCGAATAAATTTCAATAATATAATTAAACTATATTGAAAATACTTTAGGATGATATTGTGACATGTATCAAATAAACGAAGCCGGAGATCATATTCACCTATAACGACGGTTTTCCAGGAGGCGCCTCCAGGTCGCAACTTCGCGCCTCGAAAAAAAAAATATGGCGGACCTCTCACTCCAGAGGGTGTATTCAATCCCAGAACA
>NW_019944077.1:203920-208563 GCF_002910315.2 Salvelinus sp. IW2-2015
AGATAATCAAGTCATTTATGCTCTCACTTCCGCTTGACACCCAGGGGAAGGTGTATGACGTGTTTCTACAGTCCCAAGTGACATGCCCTTTTATAGACAAGCTCTTGAAGAGAGACCTCGCTTTTGGAAATCTCACTTCCGGATAGGAAATGGGCTGTAAAAAGAGTTCTGTTTCACTTAGAGAAATAATTCAAACGGTTTTAGAAACTAGAGTGTTTTCTATCCAATAGTAATAATAATATGCATATTGTACGAGCCAGAATTGAGTACGAGGCCGTTTGAAAATCGGCACCTCTTTCCAGTTACTCAATACGCCCCCTGCAGCCATAAGAAGTTAACTACCGCAAACCCTGCATGATTACCTGTATAATCTTTGAAACAAGAACCATCTACAAAGTAACTTTCCAAGTTATATCCCTCTTGATCTATTAATGGAATTGATTCTAAGTCTGGACGTAGTTTGGTAAATGTTAAAGCCTCGGCAACACAATCACGTGCTTCTCCTTCAAAATCAAATGGAATCCTTTCTGCTGGATTCACAGTGCTACATCTTTTAATGAGAACGTCTGGATATGTGAGTAAGCTCATATAATCCATCGTCCTKGCATTAGTTAACACAAATTTACCCTGCTATCAACTCCACTATTTTGTGATGAGTGCTGATAATCACTGGATACCCCATGGTTATAGTTGACGCTTTGTCATATGCATAATGCAACGCTGCCAATCCTTGATAACACGGYGGGTATCCCTGAGCTACCGGATCCAATTTAGAGCTATAATAGGCAATAGGTTGTTTCTTCCACTACAWGTTTCTTGCATAAGAACAGCTGCTGCATAATTGTTACACCTGTTTGCGACGTATAACAAGAATGGTTTAGTGTAATCTGGGGTTGCTAGAGCTGGTGCTGTTTGCATTTCTGTTTTAAGTGTTTCGAAAGCAACCAACGCATCAGTGTTCCAATCTAGTCTTGCTCTTAGATTAAGCTGTCCAGCTGTTTTAACTACATACATCTTCTATCCAATCAGAACTAAATCCTGTCATTCCCAAAAAGGTCATCATTTGAGCTACCGTTTGTGGTAACGGTGCTTTGCTAATACCCTCTAGCTGTCCTGGAGCTATTGCTTTAGTTCCATGAGCTATTGTTCTGCCTAAGTACTCAACCTGAGGTTGACAGTACTGTAGTTTTGTTTTAGAGACTTTGTGTCCTCCTTCTGCTAAGCGTTGCAGTACTTTTAGTGAGTCAGAATGACATTGTTCCAAAGTTGAGGCACAGATCAACAGGTCATCCACATATTGGATCAGTGTGCCATCTAACATTAATTCTTCCAGGTCTGCTCTCAATATCTGATTGAAAAGATGCGGACTGTGCTTAAATCCTTGTGGCGTTCTAGTATAAGACAGAGTTTTGCCCCTATATCTAAACGCAAACAAATGTCTGCACTCCTCCGCCAGGGGTATACTAAGAAACGCTCCACATAGGTCAATAACCGTGAAGTATTTGGCCTCCGGGGGAACATTGGTCAGCAGCGTGTGAGGGTTTGGGACTTCAGCAGGACAATCCTGCGCTATATCGTTAATAGCTCTTAAGTCATGGACCAGTCTCCATTTTTTACCATCGGCTTTGAGAACAGGTAGCAAGGGTGTATTGCAACAACTGGGCATCTCTATCAATACTCCTGCCCTGAGCAGTCCTTCTATTGTCAATCTTATTCCTTCTTCAGCCTCAGGCTTCATAGGATACTGGGTTTTCCATGGAAGTTTGACATCGGGTTTTATTTTGACAGAAACGGGACTAGCAGATTTAACTAGTCCGACGTCTGTATCGTGTTCCGACCATACCTCGGCTGGTATGGTCTTCTCCATTTCTGCTCTAAGTTCACTAATTAGTCCTAGTCCTTCACCTAACACTACCTGCTGGCCTGCACTAATCTCTACCTCTCTTGGATCACCAATCAACATAGTAGTGGTAACTATTTTGATAAATGATTTATCCTTTGAATGAAAGATTAGTGGATTGTCTGTTTTATCCCACTTCTTTTTCCCAGCTTCCTTCATCATCGATCCTAGATCTTTAGAAGTATAACCCTGATTTACCAGCAATGTAATGTGAGGGACAGAGTCAGAGACATTGAACCATTTCTGCACAAATTCAGACCCGTCTCCGTCCATCACATCCATTGCGGCTCCCTGCTTTCCAATGACTATATATTGAGACATTATTGGTGCTTTCCTTCCATTTGCCCCCATAACCCAACGTTGTTCTAGTAATGGGTCCTGGTGTGGGTCAAATTGCATTGTGCAATGATATTCAGAATTTGCTCTAACTGCTTTAGGTATTTGGGCCTGGATGAATTTACCCCATTTCCTGACAGTTCTATCTACATCTGCTTCAATGCCTCCTAGCCAATATACATTAGCCGTTCCTTCTGTAGCCATCACTGGTAATTGTAATCCTGTTCTTTCAATTATTACTCCATCGGGAGAACATTTAATTTGTATACCCATCTTGCATAGTGCGTCTCTTCCTAATAGATTAATCGGTGTTTGATCTGACACTAAGATTGGAATTGTGACTGATTTACCGTCAGTTGTTAGATGAACTGGAGCGGTCATTGGAATTAACTGCGTGTTTCCCGAGAATCCTATTGTTTTGGCATATTTACCCGACATGGGGAGATGAGAGGCATAATTTGGACACATGTGTAAGTGGCTCCAGTATCTATCATCATGGGCGTGCCTCTGTTTTCTATCTGAACCTGCAGTATAGGTTCTTGGTCAGCCCTTGTTATTATTGGAAACTGACCCTCCCCTTTAGGATTCCCTGGGCACCCCTAGTTTTGTTGATTAGGCCCGGACCATGTGTTCACAGGGCCTGAAGGTTGGTTGGGGTTGCCCCGCCATTCGTTATTCGGATTCCAACCATTTTTGGTAAAGGGGTTACTAGACTGGTGATTTTGTTGGTAGTTTGGGGCATTATTTGTTGTTGGTGGTCTGCTATTTCTATTTCCTTCCGTTCGATCTTGCCATGGGCGTATAGGGCACTCTCGCCTGTTGTGTCCTGTTTGTTTACATCCCCAACAGGTGCCAGGTGGCCCTCGAGGGTCCCCAGATCCCTTGCTTTTATCAGATTGTACATTTTTCTGTTTTTTCCCACTATTCCAATTTGGGGGCTGTGTTTACTACTGGCGGTGAAGCTGACACTTGGGCCCGCCGAACAGCTGTGGCTCTCTTGTCACCATCTCATTGTTCCCATCTCTGGCCCAGGGGTCGTGACCGCAGCCTGGACTTTCTTCTTCCCTTTATTGGTTAGTTCATCCAACTAGCTGGGTCAATCTTCTCTGGATGTCTTTTCCTTGATCCATCTGTCTCTGTTCATCCGTTCTGTGTTTCTCCACTGCATGGACCACGTAGTCACAGAATTCCTTGTAGGGTTTTGATGTAAGTCCCACATCCTCCGGCCTACTCTTTACTGGCTGGGGAATGGCTTCTATCACTGAATTCCGGAACATAGTTGTCATTAGTTCATTGCCCCAGGATCTTGTTCTGTTTCCATCCTCCACCTTTTCAGCTGTCCATGTAGGTATGTAGCTGGGTTTTCTGTGGCCCCGATAGCTTCACCTCTTAGTGCTTTGGGATCCACTTTTGTTGGATATGCTTCTCTTAAAGCACGCCAGATTGCTGGTCTGTATCTGTTGAACAGTAGTCCATCATTTATCACTCCCCCGTCTGTGCCATCGATGCCACCGTCCTGCATGATCTCTCCCATAGTACGCATGCTCGTTACCCTGGCCAGTAGTGTCCTTATGTCACCCACCGCCAGCAATTTCCCCACTGTATGTTCTTCAAAGGTTCTGATCCATTTACCCGCCCCTTCATGCAGATCTGGCAGGCGGACAACCAAACCCTCCAGGTCCTGTGTATAATGTCCCTGAGTGCCTTTTATCAAAATCGGACATTGCTTTCCATAATAGCCAGCTTCTTTTCTTGACTTTTCTCTACGAGCCCTGGGGTAGTTTTCAGCCATCATCTATTATGTCCTTATGTGTGCGGCGGGTCAGAGTCTTGTCTTGTCTATCTTGTCTTTTCTTACTCTCTTCTAGCTTTAGTTTTATTAGTTCCAATTCCTCATCTATTTTTTGTTCCATTATTCGACTGTCTTTTTCTAGTTTGTCCCTATAGGATCTGTCATCATCTGCCTCCTATTCTTCTGATGACTCCCTGTCTTCCATTGCTGTTTCTAATGCTGCCAGGGCTTTTCTTAGGCCCCCATAACAATTGAAGCCATCTTCCTCCATCCTAGGATCTTTTGCAGTCTTTTTTCTGGTCTTTTTCTGTTGAACGAGATGGTGCGCATGCTGCTTCAGGCACGGCCATCTCTTCTCTTGTTTCTTGGTTAGTTAGGTTGGCTTTGTGCATGCTACCTGTGCTGTGAAAAATGTCTGTCCTTTTTTGTATTTGGTGGTGAGCTAACATAAATATACGTGGTGTTTTCGCTGTAAAACATTTTAAAAATCGGACATGTTGGCTGGATTCACAAGATGTTTATCTTTCAAATGCTGTATTGGACTTGTTAATGTGTGAAAGTTAAATATTTCTAAAAAATATATTTTGAATTTCGCGCTCTGCCTTTTCAGTGGAA
>NW_019944077.1:209574-216533 GCF_002910315.2 Salvelinus sp. IW2-2015
GAGAGAGATGAGGAGAGAGAGAGAGATAGAGACGAGAGAGAGAGACGAGAGACAAGAGAGAGAGAGAAGAGAGAGAGAGAGAGAGAGAGAGAAGAGAAGGATGGAGGAGGAATAAATTTAATCTTTACATCCAAATAAAACCATTTTTATCCTCTATTACTATAACGTATTAGTCCAGATAAACAATATACTAAATACTTTGCTAAAATATATTATTTACATCCATTTAGAACACAGTTGCTGTTCTTGGGCGTCTTACTTGATTGCGTGTTTTCAGCGTTTGAAGGGATTACAACAATGTGCCTTGTGAAGGGGAGGTACAGCTGCCGCACAAAGCTGCATAAGACCAACATAACAGATTTAGAAGATATTACTGAACCAAAAATATAAACCAAACATGCTATCCAATTTTCAACATTTAGGATTTAGAGTTCATCTAAGGGAAATCATCAATTGATAAATCGAAATACATAATCTATGGATTTCACATGATTGCAGGGGCCACAGCCACTACGGTAAGCCAGCCCAGCAATCAAAATATTTTACCCCACAAAAGAATATACAGACAGAAATACGCCTCAGTTTTAGGGCTGGCTGGGTGGACTGGTCTCAGATGATCGCAAAGGCGAAGAGCCGATGTGGGTCCTGGCCTGGCTGGGTTAATTGGTCTCGGTGTGAGACCGGTTTGGACGTACTGCAAATTCTCTAAAACGAACGTTGTTCTCATGGTGGAGGAATGAACAATGAAATCTCTGGCCAACCAGCTCTGAGTGGACATTCATGCAATCAGCCGGCACCTGGTAATGATAATGCTGTTTAATCAGCTCTTGATATGCCAACCTTCGGGATGATCTTGGGCAAGGAGAAATGCTCCACAAACAGCGATTTAACAATTCGTGCACAAATTTTGAAGAAGAATAGCGTGCGCATCTGGAGAATATTTCTGGGAAATCTTATTTCAGCTCATGAACATAAGAAAACACCTTTACATGTTGCGTTTCATATATGTTTTGTCAAGTTGCAATAGACGACAAACAGACAGACAGACCACGAGAGACGAGAGAGAACAGAGAGAGAGGAGAGAACAGAGCAAGATTTGAGAATCGTGGAGCGGAAAGAGAGGGAGAAAGGAGAAGAGAGGAGGAGAAGAAAGACCGAGAGAGAGAGAGAGAGAGAGAGAGAGGAGAGAGAGAGAGGAGAGAAGAGAGAGAGAGGGAGGGAAGACAGAGAATATTAGAAGAGGGATTAACTCAATAATTCATTCCCTCCCCCAAAAATCTATTAATTTTTAATCCCCAATCCCTAAGAGGGGGACTGCTTGTGTGTGGGTAATTTTGGTGTTCAATGCCAAATCAAGGGTGTGCAAGCGAGACACGCACCGTACGGACGAGGTGATGAGGCAGGCCAGAGTAAAAAGAATGAAGCAAGAGCGAAAAAAACCACGAAAAGAAAGCAAGGACAACAGACTACACAGGACGAAGTAGGGGGTGAGGTAGGTAAATTGCGCGTGGGTATTATTACCGATGAACTATGTACAGCTCAGCCTGATCGGTATAGCTGCTCGCGATAGCAGATGTTTTAAAGTATGTTCGAGGGAGATAAAAGTCTCCCAACTTCAGAGATTTTTGCATTTATCATTCCAGTCGCAGGCCAGCAGAGCAACTGGAAGGCAAAGGCTCCAAATGAGGTTTTGGCTTTAGGATGATTCAGTGAGATACACCTGCTAGAGCGCGTTTTGCTACGGGTGGGTGTAGCCATCTGACCAGTGAACTGAGATAAGGCGGCACTTTACCTAGCATAGCCCTTTTAGATGACCTGGAGCCAGTGGGGTCTGACGGCGAAACATGTAGCGAGGCCAGCGGACTAGGCATTTTACAGGTCGCAGTGGTGGTCGAATAAGGTGCTTTAGTAACAAACGGATGGCACTGTGATAAACTGCATACCAGTTTTGCTGAGTAGAGTATTGGAAGCCATTTTTTTGATAGCATGAACATCGCCGAAGTCGAGGATCGGGTAGGATAGTCAGTTTCACTAGGGTAAGTTTGGCGGCGTGAGTGAAGGAGGCTTCGTGTGCAAAATAGAAAGCCGAACTCTAGATCTTGATTTTGCGATTTGGAGATGTGTAGATATGAGTCTGGAAGAGAGGTTGCAGTCTAGCCAGGACAACCTAGGTACTTATAGATGTCCACATAATTCTAGGTCAGAACCGTTCCAGGGTGGTTGATGCAAGTCGGTGCGTGCGGCGTGCAGGCAGCCGGAACGCGTTGAAAGAGCATGCATTTGGTGTTTTTACTTAGCGTTTTTTTAAGAGCCAGTTGGAGGCCACGGTGAAGGAGTGTTGAATGGCATTGAAGCTCGTTTTGGAGGTTGGGTTATCACCAGTGTCAAAGAAGGCAGAAGTATACAGAATTGGTGTCGTTCTTTTTTTTTTTGGCGGTGAAAAGAGGTGGATCAGGGAATCGCCCGCAGCAAGCAGCAACATCAATTGATATATACAGAGAAAAAGAGTTCGGCCCGAGAATTGAACCCTGTGGTACCCCCTCATAAAGACTGCCAGAGACCGGACAGCATGCCTTCCGATTTGACGCACTTGAACCTCGTCTGCAAAGAGTTGGTGAAAACCAGCAAGGCAGTCATTAGAAAAAACCGAGGCTACTGAGTCCTGCCGATAAGAATATGGTGATGGACAGAGTCGAAAAGCCTTGGCCCAGGTCGATTGAAGACGGGCAGCACCAGTACTGTCTTTTATCGATGCCGTTATGATATCATTTAGAACCTTGAGCGTAGAGTGAAGCAAGAATCATCTCCAGGAATCTCTAAATCACTTTATTTGAATAAAGAATTAGTCTTTTCTTCTATTTAAGACATCTCTATTTGAAATTTAGTCCGAACTGATTCACAATGAATCAACTCTTTGGAACCCAATGACTCCTAGCAGTGATTTCCGTCTGCTTTTCTCGACCTCACTGAGTTAACTGGATCCTCCATGGAAAACCATACAGCCTGTGAAGCTCCTGTGTGACGCTGTATACACACACACACACATGCACATGCAGGCACACACTTAAAACACACAAAACACCACCGGAGATACACACACACACACCGATATATATACACACACACACACACACACACACAAACACACCGTATACACACACACCTACAGTATATACACACAAACAACCAAACCTATACACACACACCTATATACACACACACACAACACACACCACACACACACAACACACACACACACACACACCACAACACACACACACAAACCCAAAACATCTATAATTCTGTCCTCTGTCCCTCTCTGTCTTCTCTCCTCTACCCCTCTCTCATTCTGGTATATCTTTCTACCCCTCTGTCATTCTGTCTCTCTAATTCTGTTTCTGTCCCGTCTCTGGTCTCTCTCTCTACCCCTCTCGGTCTCTCTCTCTTACCCCCTCCTTCTCGGATCCTCATATTCATCTCTCTCTACCCTCTCTACATGTAACTCTCTCTCTCCCCTCTCGGTCTCTCTCTCTACCCCTCTCTCGGTCTCTCTCTCTACCCCTCTCTCACTTTCTCTCTCTACCCCTCTCGGTCTCTCTCTCTACCCTTTCCGTCTCTCTACCCCTCTCGGTTACTTCTCTCTACCCCTCTCTCATTCTCTCTCTAATTATGTTCTCTGTCCCTTTCTCACTCTCTCTTCTTTGCCATGCTAGCTATAGTGTGAAATGAGCCCATTGCGTAGATGACTGTGATTGATGTGTGTGTGTGTGTGTGGTGTGTGTGTGCCCTGTGTGTGTGTGTGGTGTGTGTGTGTGTCATCGTGCTAGTAGTGTGTGTGGGTGCTGTGTCTTACCGCATCATATGGGGTGGATGGTTTTTGTGTGTTGTGGTCAATGGTGTGTGTGTGTGTGGTGTTCGAGTGGTGTGCGTGGCGGTGTCGGCGTGTATGTTGCGCGCCGCTGCGTGCGTTCACGCTCCAATAATAATGATAATGGTGCATGGTGGTTTTGTTATCAAGGTCCAAGGTTCTGTATGGCAGGCTACGTCTTCACCGTGGTTACACGGCTCCACATTTGATTAGATACCACAGCTCTGTGTGGCTGGGTGCTGGTTCCAGTGTGTGTATGACAGAGTGGACAGTGTCAGAAGGGCTAAGAGGTTATCAGTGATGGTCCGCACAGCAGAGTTCTAGAACACTAGACCGTCGGCTTTCATGCTTTTTGAATTCTCAGCGTGGCTGAAGCCATTTCTCCAACCGTCACCACAGTGAAATGAATAGGAGCTACGTACACAGAGATGCTTTGGTTGAGAATTTGGGGGGGGYTGCATGGTCGGGCTGTGCGTTCCCTGCAGATGGTGATCGCAGAGCAAGATCGAAAGTTCTGCATTGTCGGTTAAGGCCTTGTAAATAACCATTTCACTGCGCATGTGACAAATTAAATGTGATTTGATTTGATTTGATGTAACAACYGGACGCCGGACGATCACGACTCGGCTGCTTTGGACTCTGAACTGAACTGCGCTTTAGTGTCCAAAGTGTGTGTGTGTGTGACTGTGTGTGTGTGACAGAGTGGTCAGTGCCAGGGCAGCAGCAGGTATAGGCTACAGTGAAGGACTGAAGACTGGGGGAATGTGCCATAGCTGGTACCCACCCACCTAGGGACCAGGCAAACAACAGATGCTCCCACAAATGCCCCACATAGGGGGAGTTGCTGATTCAGAGATGACCTTAACATATGCGTGTGTGTGTGTGTGTGGTGTGTGTGTGTGTGTGTGTGTGTGTGTGTGTGGTGGTGGTGTGTGTGTGTGTGTTGTGTGTGTGTGTGTGTGTGTGTGTGTGTGTGTTGTGTGTGTGTGTGTGTGTGTGTGTGTGTGTGTGTGTGTGTGTGTGTTGTGTGTGTGTGTGTGTGCAAGCTTGGGAGAGACAGGCTTTTTGATCATTAAACCCCTATAAGACTGTGGAAAGAAAATCTATGTGAAATGTTTGCTTGATCTCTTAACCATGTGTACACATGGCTAGGGCCATGTTAATGCAGTCTGTGTGGATTGACAAAACACAGTACTGAATTCAGGGGGGGGGGTAGCCCAACCGGGACTCGGACCTACAACCTTCTGGTTGTGAAGCAGTCTATCCACAGTATCAGTGATGTTCATGTTTTACCACGGCTGGGTTGTTATAAGAAATACCCTGTGTGCTGGCGCGGGCAGGGCGGGGCGGGCGGGGCTTACGACCTCCCAGGCCCTTCAAAAAATGGTCATGTAGTCATCTCTAGCTTCAAACTGAAATTCATGACTGAACTGAAAAGGGAATTGAGCCCAACCCTGGTAAACATGTAGATGACCCTGACCTTGTCGACATTACAAACACGTTGTTTACAAAAGGTGTCCTTTCGACACGTCAATGGAAATTAAAGGTGTCCTTTCGACACGTCAATGGAAATTAAAGGTGTCCTTTCGACACATCAATGGAAATTAAAGGTGTCCTTTCGACACATCAATGGAAATTAAAGGTGTCCTTTCGACACGTCAATGGAAATTTAAAGGTGTCCTTTCGACACATCAATGGAAATTAAAGGTGTCCTTTCGACACATCAATGGAAAGTAAAGGTGTCCTTTCGACACATCAATGGAAATTAAAGGTGTCCTTTCGACACATCAATGGAAAGTAAGGTGTCCTTTCGACACATCAATGGACATTTGACTTGGCTGTTGCATTGGTCCACATTCTCCCTGCTTACTAACACTACATGACACTAACAGACGCCTTCACCCAAGGAGACTTACAGTACAGCGAGTGCATTCATTTGAAGTATACTATGTGATTCAGGGAGGCAGGTAGCCTAGGTTAAAGGCAGGTAGGCTAGTGTAAAGGCAGGTAGCCTAGTGGTTAAAGGCAGGTAGCCTAGTGGTTTAAGGCAGGTAGCCTAGTAGTTAGAGCGTTGGGTCAGTAACCATAAGGTTTTTAGATCGAATCCCTGAGCTGACAAGGTAAAAATCTGTCGTTCTGCCCCTGAACTAGGCAATTAACTACTGTTCTCGGCTGTCACTATAAATAAGAATTTGTCTTAACTGACTTGCCTAGTTAAATAAAGTTTTTTATTTTTTAATGATATGGGAATTAACCCAGGACCTTGCTGTGTTTTAGCACAATGCTCCTTCTTCCAACTGAGCCACACCGGAGCACCACAGGGTTCAAATCTAACACTATTCAATTCTTACTAGGTTTCAGTTTCTTGTTTTTATTTTATAAAATTGTACAGCGACATTGGGTCCTTGAAAAGCGCTACATAAATACCATGTGTAATTATTATTATTACTACTAACTTTGTCCCTCCCTCTCCCTCTGCTCTTCACCAGAATCCTAGAAAAGCGTCAGCCCAATGGCGAGACCATCGAGCTTTCGGCCGAGGGCCGCCCAGAGCTTGTGGAGGAGAAGGAGATGCCAGTGGTGACTGCACCTGCTTCGGCCTTCCCGTCGCTACATCATCGCCATCCTCTCAGGCCTGGGCTTCTGCATCTCCTTCGGCATCCGCTGTAACCTGCGTGGCCATCGTCAGCATGGTCAACGACCACACCGTCTGGAAGGGCAACAAGGAGGTCCTGGTGGTGAGGCACACTGTTCTGGCACTTACACTCACACTTCTATTTCTTCCTACACTCTTTAGAAAAAAAAGGTGCATCTAGAACCTAAAAGGTTATTCGGCTGTCCCCATAGGAGAACCTTTTAAATAATAATTTTCGGTTCCAGGTAGAACACTTTTGGTTCCAGGTAAAAACCCATTTGGAAAATGATTATTTTTGGTTCCAGGTAGAATTATTTTGGGAAAAAACACTCTTTCTACTCAAAGAGCCATTTTCTGAAGAGGGTCTTCCCTACTTTCTTCGCTGTCTGAATGGTAGCAAATAACCTTGCTAGCTAGTGTTGTGGGAAGAGGAGGGTTGGGGTCAGGTCAGTTCAG
>NW_019944077.1:216558-225128 GCF_002910315.2 Salvelinus sp. IW2-2015
CAAGCTGACGCACAGCTGCATAAGAGCATGAGCAACATACAGATAGAGAAATACTGAATCAAAATATAAACGCAACATGCATCAATTTCAACGATTTTATTGATTTAGAGTTCATCTAAGGGAAATCAGTCAATTGAAATAAAGCATTAGGCCATAACTATGGATTTCACATGATTGGGCAGGGGCACAGCCACTAGGGAGCCAGGCCCAGCCAATCAAAATAATTTTCCCCACAAAAGGGATTTATTACAGACGAAATACGCCTCAGTTTCATCGCGTTGGGGTGGCTGTCTCAGATGATCTCAAAGGCGAAGAACAGAGATGTGGAGGTCCTGGGCTGGTCGTTACATGGACGTACTGCCAAATTCTCTAAAACGACGTTGGAGGTTTCTTATGGTGGAGGAATGAAACATGAAATTCTCTGGCAACAGCTCTGGTGAACCATTCGGTGCAATCAGCACGCACCTGTGTAATGATAATGCTGTTTAATCAGCTTCTTATATCCACACCTGTCAGGTGGATGGATTATCTTGGCAAAGGAGAAATGCTCACTGACAGGATATAAACAAATTTGTGCACAAAATTTGAAAAGTAACTGTTTGCCATCTGGAGAATATTTCTGGGATCTTTTATCAGCTCATGGAAACATCGAGACCAACACTTTACATGTTGCATTATATATTTTTTGTCAGTGCAGAAGACAGACAAACAGACAGACAGGACAGCAGAGAGAAGAGAGACAGCCGGAGAGAGAGAGAGAGAGAGAGAGAGAGAGAGAGAGAAGAGAAGAGAACGAGGGAAGACAGAGAATATTAGAAGAGGGATAACTCAATAATTCATCTCCCCCAAAAATCTATTAATATTTAATCAATCTAAGAGTTGGACTTGCTTGTGTGTGGTGTTATTTGGTTCATTCAAATCAAATGTATTTGTCACATGCGCCGAATACAACAGTCTACCTTACAGTGAAATGCTTATTGTGTGTCTATTGTGGTGTTCAGTGTGGGTCTGTGTGTTTGTCCAGTGTGTGTCTGTGTGTGGTGTTCAGTGTGTGTCTGTGTGTGTGTGTTCAGTGTTGTGTGTTTCATACTTGTGGAGAAAAATAATGGAAGAGGAGAATAGAGTTCGGGCAAGAATCATCTCCAGGAATCTCTAAATCACTTGATTTGAATAAAGGATTAGTCTTTCATTTAGACATTCTATTTGATTTAGTCCGGACTGATTCACAATGAATCAACTCTTTGGAACCCAATGACTCCTAGCAGTGATTCCGTCTGCTTTCTCGACCTCACTGAGTAACTGATCCTCCATGGAAACCATACAGCCTGTGAGCTCCTGTGTGACGCTGTATACACACACACACACACACACATGCACATGCAGGCACACACTAAAACACACAAACACACACCGATACACACACACACACCTACAACACCTATATAATACACACACACACACACGCCACAAAACACACCTATACACCACACACCTACAGTATATACACACAAACACACACCTATACACACACACCTATATACACACACACACACACACACACACACACACACACACACACACACACACACACACACACCACACACACACACACACACACACACACACAAACAAAACATCTCTAATTCTGTCTCTGTCCCTCTCTGTCTCTCTCTCTACCCCCTTCTCATTCTGTATATCTTTCTACCCCTCTGTCATTCTGTCTCTCTAATCTGTTTCTGTCCCTCTCTGTCTCTCTCTCTACCCCTCTCGGTCTCCTCTCTCTACCCCTCTCTCTGTCTCTCTCTCTACCCCTCTCGTCTCTCTCTCTACCCCTCTCTCGGTCTCTCTCTACCCCTCTCTCCGTCTCTCTCTCTACCCCTCTCTCATTCTCTCTCTCTACCCCTCTCGTCTCTCTCTCTACCCCTCTCTCGTTTCTCTCTACCCCTCTCGTCTCCTCTACCCCTCTCTCATTCTCTCTCTAATTATGTCTCTGTCCCTTTCTCACTCTCCCTTTCTTTGCCATGCTAGCTATAGGTGAAATGAGCCATTGCTTAATACTGTGATGTGTGTGTGTGTGTGTGTGTGTGTGTGTGTGTGTGTGTGTGTGTGTGTGTGTGTGTGTGTGTGTGTGGTGTGTGTGTGTGTGTGTGGTTGTGGTGGGGGTGGTGGTGCGTGCGTGTGTCGTGCGTGCGTGCGTGGCGTTCACGCTCCAATAATAATGATATGGTGGTTTGTTATCAAGGTCCAAGGTTCTGTATGGCAGGCTACGTCTTCACCGTGGTTACACGGCTCCACAATTGATTAGATACCACAGTCTGTGTGGCTGGTGCTGGTCCAGTGTGTGTATGACAGAGTGAGCAGTGTCAGAAGGGCTAAGAGCTTATCAGTGATAGCTGATAGCTACGTACACAGAGAATGCCTTTGGTGAGAATTTGGGGGGGGTGCATGGTCGGGCTGTGCGTTCCCTGCAGATGGTGATCGCAGAGCAAGATCGAAAGTTCGCATTGTCGGTTAAGGCCTTGTAATAACCATTTCACTGCGCATGTGACAAATTAAATGTGATTTGATTTGATTTGATGTAACAACGGGACGCCGGACATCACGACTCTGTGCTCGCTTTAGTGTCCAAATGTGTGTGACTGTGTGTGTGTGACAGAGTGGTCAGTGCCAGGGCAGCAGCAGGTATAGGCTACAGTGAAGGACTGAAGACTGGGGAAAGTGCCATAGCTGTACCCACCCACCTAGGGACCAGGCAAACAACAGATGCTCCCACATAGGGAGTTGCTGATTCAGAGATTACCTTAACATATGCGTGTGTGTGTGTGTGTGTGTGTGTGTGTGTGTGTGTGTGTGTGTGTGTGTGTGTGTGTGTGTGTGTGTGTGTGTGTGTGTGTGTGTGTGTGTGTGTGTGTGTGTGTGTGTGTGTGTGTGTGTGTGTGTGGTGTGTGTGTGTGTTGTGTGTGGCAAGCTTGGGAGAGACAGGCTTTTTGATCATTAAACCCCTATAAGACTGTGGAAAGAAAATCTATGTGAAATGTTTGCTTGATCTCTTAACCATGTGTACACATGGCTAGGGGCATGTTAATGCAGTCTGTGTGGATTGACAAAACACAGTACTGAATTCAGGGGGGTAGCCCAACCGGGACCGGACCTACAACCTTCTGGTTGTGAAGCAGCATCTATCCACAGTATCAGTGATGTTCATGTTTACCACGGCTGGGGTTGTTATAAGAAATACCCGTGTGCTGGCGGGGCAGGGCGGGGCGGGGCGGCGGGGCTTACGACCTCCCAGGCCCTTCAAAAAATGGTCATGTAGTCATCTCTAGCTTCAAACTGAAATTCATGACTGAACTGAAAAGGGAATTGACCCAAACCTGGTAAACATGTAGATGACCCTGACCTTGTCGACATTACAAACACGTTGTTTACAAAAGTGTCTTCGACACGTCAAGAAATTAAAGGTCCTTTCGACACGTCAATGAAATTAAAGGTGTCCTTTCGACACATCAATGAAATTAAGCTTTACACATCAATGGAAAAAGTGTCCTTTCGACACTCAATGGAAATAAAGGTGTCCTTTCGACACATCAATGGAAATTAAGTGTCTCGACACATCAATGGTTAAAGCTTTCGACACTCAATGGAAATTAAAGTGTCCTTTCGACACATCAATGGAAATTAAGGTGTCCTTTCGACACATCAATGGAAATTAAGGTGTCCTTTCGACACATCAATGGAAATTAAAGGGTCCTTTCGACACATCAATGAAAGAAAGGTGTCCTTTCACACATCAATGGAAATTAAAGGTGTCCTTCGACACATCAATGGAAAGAAAGGTGTCCTTTCGACACATCAATGACATTTGACTTGGCTGTTGCATTGGTCCACATTCTCCCTGCTTACTAACACTACATGACACTAACAGACGCCTTCACCCAAGGAGACTTACAGGACAGCGAGTGCATTCATTTGAAGTATACTATGTGATTCAGGAGGCAGGAGGCCTAGTGGTTAAAGGCAGGTAAGCTGATGGTTAAAGGCAGTAGCCTAGTGTTAAAGGCAGGTAGCCTAGTGGTTTAAGGCAGGTAGCCTAGTAGTTAGAGCGTTGGGTCAGTAACCATAAGGTTTTTAACGGAACTACCGGCTGTCACTATAAATAAGAATTGTGTCTTAACTGACTTGCCTAGTTAAATAAAGTTTTTTATTTTTTAATGATATGGGAATTGAACCCAGGACCTTGCTGTTGTTAGCACAATGCTCCTTCTTCCAACTGAGCCACACCGGAGCACCACAGGGTTCAAATCTAACACTATTCAAATCTTACTAGGTTTCAGTTTCTTGTTTTTATTTTATAAAATTGTACAGCGACATTGGGTCCTTGAAAAGCGCTACATAAATACCATGTGTAATTATTATTATTACTACTAACTTTGTCCCTCCCTCTCCCTCTGCTCTTCACCAGAATCCTAGAAAAGCTCAGCCCAATGGCGAGACCATCGAGCTTTCGGCGAGGGCCGCCCAGAGCTTGTGGAGAGAAGGAGATGCCAGTGGTGGACTGCACCTGCTTCGGCCTTCCCGTCGCTACATCATCGCCATCCTCTCAGGCCTGGGCTTCTGCATCTCCTTCGGCATCCGCTGTAACCTGGGCGTGGCCATCGTCAGCATGTCAACGACCACACCGGCTGGAAGGGCAACAAGGAGGTCCTGGTGGTGAGGCACACTGTTCTGGCACTTACACTCACACTTCTATTTTCTTCCTACACTCTTAAAAAAAAAAGGTGCTATCTAGAACCTAAAAGGGTTATTCGGCTGTCCCCATAGGAGAACCTTTTAAATAATAATTTTCGGTTCCAGGTAGAACACTTTTGGTTCCAGGTAAAAACCCATTTGGAAAATGATTATTTTTGTTCCAGGTAGAATTATTTTGGGAAAAAACACTCTTTCTACTCAAAGAGCATTTTCTTGAAGAGGGTTCTTCCCTACTTTCTTCGCTGTCTGAATGGTAGCAAATAACCTTGCTAGCTAGTGTTGTGGAGAGGAGGGTTGGGGTCAGGTCAGGTCAGGTTAGGGGAGGGCTGGCTACAGCCACAACAAAGGTAGTAACTTTGGGCTTGGAGGCTCACAGTGTGTGTAACCTAACGTTGCAGGGGTAAAATAAATACCTGAGCGGAGTTCACACATCCATTTTTCAGGGGAAAAGCAAGCTAGGTTGAAGATACTGTATCAATGAAAACCACTTCCGGTTGTTTCCGACCTCGCTGAGGTTGGAGTGTGTACAAGCTTTATTTTTGTGCAGAGGAAGAAGAATACTGTCAATGGACAATGGACTTTGACTTGAAAATAATTCTTTTAATCACAATCAGCACCTTTGAAGTGTAGCTTTTATCAAGTGCTTCGGAAGCTAACACAAGTCTTCAGGTCTCAGGCAAGGTTTCTCATCACTCAAGCATTATTTAACGAACCCACTCCGCTACACATCCATAGTCATGGGTTGTGTTCATTAGGACACGCAACGAAAAAATGCTTCAAAATGTTCTGCAACTGAAATCTAAATGAATGTTTCTTAATGTACATATCCAGGTAGTCCCTTGCTCCCAGATGGTTTTATTCCATTTGGTGCCTTATGAACACAACCATGGTCTCCTCCTGTTTCTCTGCCCACAGGCAGCACAGTTCAGCTGGATCCAGAGACCGTGGGATGATCCACGGGTCCTTCTTCTGGGATACATCGTCACACAGATTCCCGGAGGTTTTATATGTCAAAAATATAAAGCTAACAAGTAAGTACATTTTAGGATACAATCGTCACACAGATTCCTGGAGGTTTCATGTGTCAAAAATATAAAGCTAACAAGGATGTACGTTAGCATTGGGATCATTATTCCTGTATTGATTGACTGATTTCCTTTTTGTATGTCAATACCTTTCCAAAGTAGTCGAAGGGCAACTTATTACTACTAGGCTTCATTTGACTAAAGTATACATTATATGACTAGAGTATACATTATATTTTACTAGAGTACATTATATTTGACAAAAGTATACATTATATTTGACTAGAGTATACATTATATTTTACTAGAGTATACATATATTTGACAAAAGTAAACATTATATTTGACTAAAATATACATTATATTTTTACTAGAGTATACATATATTTGACTAAAGTATACATTATATTTGACTAAAGTATACATTATATTTGACTAAAGTATTACATTATATTGACTAAAGTATACATTATATTTGACTAAAGTAAACATTATATTTGACTAAAGTATACATTATATTTGACTAAAGATACACTATATTGACTAAAGTAAACATTATATTTTACTAAAGTATACATTATATTTGACTAGAGTATACATTATATTTTACTAAAATATACATCATATTTCCACTTTCTCCTTCGTCCCCAAACAACGTCTAATAACAGTAGTGTTATGATAACATGAAGGGTCCGATATGACTTATTCATAGATAGTAGCCTCATAATAACAGAATCTATCTCCTGTTTCTGTAGGTGAAGCAGCTTGATGAACAAGTACATCTATCTCCTTAATGCAGAGGGCCAAGTAGACGTGCATCGGGTCCCATTCATACAGCCTTTGGTATGACTTGGCCGGGGATTGAACTCCCTACTTTCCAATCTCAGGGTGGACAGTCCTACCACAAGGCCACTCAGTTGGCTTGACACATTTATAAGCAGTACAAAAACTAAGAGAACAGTATACATTGGCTACTAAACTATGGCTGCGGATGTTGCCTCAATCAAAAAGTTCTGTATTCATTTTTACTAATGAAGTATAGACGGAGCCCTTATATTCAAGGATTTCCATCAGACATTTTGAACTGCTACAAAGCTTGGGACAGTCTCATCAATAACACCAAAGACGTTTCTCTCAGGGTTGGGGTCAATTACGTGTTTATATCAGTCAATTTAGGAAATGAAATGAAAACCAGCTCATGAATTGAAATCTTTATAGAATTTAAATATTTCATCTTCATAGTAAATATTTGCCAATAATTACTTTCTGAATTAAACTAAATAGAAAATTAAACTGACCCCTAATGAACCCTGGTCTCTATAGGTTATCGCTCTCAGTGGTTGAAATGAAGGCTGGTCTCTATCGCTCTCAGTGGTTGAAATGAAGGCTGGTCTCTATCGCTCTCAGTGGTTGAAATGAAGGCTGGTCTCTATCGCTCTCAGTGGTTGAAATGAATGCTGGTCTCTATAGCTCTCAGTGGTTGAAATGAAGGCTGGTCTCTATCGCTCCCAGTGGTTGAAATGAAGGCTGGTCTCTATAGCTCTCAGTGGTTGAAATGAAGGCTGGTCTCTATAGCTCTCAGTGGTTGAAATGAAGGCTGGTTGTGTTTGTCTCTGACTGTTTCTGTCTTGGTGTGTTTCAGAGTGTTTGGCTTTGCCATAGTGGCCACATCCACTCTCAACATGCTGATTCCATCTGCTGCTCGTACACACTACAGCTGTGTCATACTAGTCAGGATATGCCAAGGCCTCGTCGAGGTACTTAGAGTGCATCTGTCTCTCTCTCTCTGTGGGTGTGTGTGTGTGTGGTGTGTGTGTGTGTGTGGTGTGTGTGTGTGTGTGTGGGGTGTGTGTGTGTGTGTTGTGTGTGTGTGTGTGTGTGGTGGTGTGGTGTGTGCTGTGTGTGTTGTGTATGTGTGTGTGTGTGTGTGGTGTGGTGTGTGTGTGTGTGTGTGGTGTGGGTGTGTGTGTGTGGCGTGCGTGCGTTGAATATTTGTTTTTGGATAATTTACTGTGTGCATCACTTCATTACTTCCTATAGGGCGTATCTTAACCAGCATGCCATGGGATCTGGGCAAATGGCCCGCCCTCTAAGAGAGAAGTCGACTGGCCCAACAGCAATTCTGTGGTAAGATATCAAACAATGGATTTAAACATCTCTCACGCTCTTCTCCTTTTTCTCTCTCTTAAACCACAACAATGATGAAGGAATTTCCGCCGGGGATAATAAAGACTACTCTACACATTACGGATCAAACAATTAGTGATGTTACTTGATGTTCTTGTCAAGAAGGGTAGCTAAGATGTGCTTTAACAACCTCAACATTATGTTAAAGTTATTGTAACATCCCAAATAAATTAGTGCAGCCATTGGTCCTTCCTACATACATGTAATGTATGCATGCATTCACAGGAGGTTAGTGGCACTTAATTTGGGGAGGACGGGTTCGTGGTAATGGCTGGAGTGGAATGGGTTGGAAGGTATCAAAATACCTGCCATTCCTTCGCTCCGTTCCAGCCTTATTATAGCGCGTCCTCCCCTCAACAGCCTCCTTGGATGCAATTCTCTGCTGCAGGAAGTGTGTGTAGCCCTTTACACTCCAGGGTTCAGGTCCTGAGAGATCAAAATGGCAGATTTGGTCAACTGGATAAGAGCTTAAATTTCAGGCACTTTCAAATGATGATTTTTACTAAAGCCAGATGGAGATTTGTCGTGGACCGTTGTTGGATTGTAATGGACCGTTGTTGGATCGTAACGGCGCGTTGTTGGATTTGTAATGGACCGTTGTTGGTGTAA
>NW_019944078.1:0-6164 GCF_002910315.2 Salvelinus sp. IW2-2015
TGTATGAATTAGACCTGGTCTGTATTAAAAATAGACCTAGTCTGTATTATAATTAGACCTGGTCTGTATTATAATAGACTTGGCCTGTATACAATAGAGACCTGGTCTGTATTATAATGAGACCTGGCCTGTATTATATAGACCTGGCCTGTATTATAAAAGACCTGGCTGTATTATATAGAACCTGGCCTGTATTATAATATACCTGGCCTGTATTATAATAGACCTGGCCTGTAGACCTGGCCTGTTTATAATAAACCTGGCATGTAATATAATAGACCTGGCCTGTATTATAATAGACATGGCCTGTATTTTAATAGACCTGGCCTGTATACCTGGCCTGTATTGTAATAGACCTGCATTATAATAGACATGGCCTGTATTATAATAGACCTGGCCTGCATTATACTAGACCTGGCCTGTTTAATAATAGACCTGGCCTGTATTATAATAGACCTGGCCTGTATAATAATAGACTTGAACTGTACTATAATAGACCTGATCTGTAGACCTGGTCTCTATTATAAAAGAACGGTTCTGTATTATAATAGACCTCGTCTGTATTATAATAGACCTGGTCTGTATTATAATAGACCCTACCTGAATTATAATAGACCTGGTCGGTAGTATAATAGACCTGGCCTGTTTTAAAATAGACCTGACCTGTATACCTGACCTGTATTATAATAGACCTGGACTGTATTAAAATAGACCTGGCCTGTATTATAATAGACCTGGCCTGTATTAAATAGATCTGGCCTGTATTAAATAGATCTGTCCTGTATTAAATAGACATGGCCTGTATTATAATAGACCTTGACTGTATCATATTAGACCTAGCCTGTAGACCTGTCCTGTATTATAATAAACCTGGCCTGGATTATAATTGACTTGGTCTGTATAATAATAGACCTGACCTGTATACCTGACCTGTCATATAATAGACCTGGCCTGTATTAAATACACCTGGCCTGTTTTAAATAGACATGGCCTGTATTATAATAGACCTGGCCTGTATTGTATTAGACATGGCTTGTATTATAATAGATKTAGCCTGTAGACCTGTCCTTTATTATAATAGACCTGGCATGTATTATAATATACCTGGTCTGTATTATAATAGACCTGGCCTGTATTATAATAGACCTGGCCTGTATTATAATAGACCTGGTCTGTAGACCTGGCCTTTTTTATAATAGACATGGTCTGTATTATAATCGACCTGGTCTGTAGACCTGTCATGTACTATAATAGACCGGGCCTGTATTATATTAGACCTGGTCTGTATTATAATAGACCCGGACTGTATTATAATACACCTGGTTTGTATCATAATAGATCTGGCATGTATTATAATAGACTTGGCCTGTATTATAATAGACCTGGCCTGTATTATATAAGACCTGGCCTGTATAATAATAGACCTGACCTCTAGACCTGACCTGTTTCATAATAGACCTAGCCTGTAGACCTGTCCTCCATTATAATATACCTGGTCTGTATTATAATAGATCTGGCATGTATTATAATAGACCTGGCCTGTATTATAATATACCTTGTCTGTATTATAATAGACCTGGCCTGTAGACCTGTCCTGTATTATAATAGACCTGGCCTGTACTATAATAGACGTGGCCTGTATTATAATATACACGGTCTGTACAATAATAGACGTGGCCTGTATTATAATATACATGGTCTGTATTATAATAGACCTGGCCTGTATTATAATAGACCTGGCCTGTATTATAATAGCCCTGGTCTGTAGACCTGGCCTGTATTATAATAGACCTGGTCTGTAGACCTGCACTGCCCTCTAGTGTTATGTAAGGTAACTACACCCTGCACTGCCCTCTAGTGTTATAGAAGGTAACTACACCCTGCACTGCACCCTCTAGTGTTATATAAGGTAACTACAACCTGCACTGCCCTCTAGTGTTTATAATAAGTAACTACCACCCGCTGCACTGCCTCTAGTGTTATAGTAAGGTAACTACACCCTGCACTGTCCTCTAGTGTTATAGAAGGTAACTACACCCTGCACTGTCCTCTAGTGTTATATAAGGTAACTACACCCTGCATCTGCCTCTAGTGTTATAGAAGGTAATACTCCATGCACTGCCCTCTAGTGTTATAGAAGTTAAAACTCCTGCACGCCTCTAGTGTTATTAGAAGGTACCTACACCCTGCACTTGTCCTCTAGTGTATATAAGGTAACTACACCCTGCACTGTCCTCTTAGTGTTATATAAGGGTAACTACACCCTGCACTGCCTCTAGGTGTTATAGAAGGTAACTAACCTGCACTGCCCTCTAGTGTTAATAGAAGGTACTACACCCTGCACTGTCCTCTAGTGTTATAGAAGGTAACTACACCCTGCACTGTCCCTCTAGTGTTATTAGAAGGTAACTACACCCTGCACTTCCTCTAGTGTTATATAAGGTAACTACACCCTGCACTGTCCTCTAGTGTTATAAAGGAACTACACCCTGCACTGCCCTCTAGTGTGTATAGAAGGTAAAATACCCTGCACTGCCCTCTGTGTTATCAGAAGGTAATAACCCCTGCACTTGCCCTCTAGGTTAAGAAGGTTACTACACCTGACACTCGCCTCTTAGGTATACTGAAGGTAACTACACGCCTGCATCTGTCTCTCTACTACAGTTTAAGGGTAACTACACCTGCAAGTTCTCGTACGTTATAGAAGGTAAACTAACAACTGCACTGTTACTGAGAGGACTGTTTCTGCCAGTGGGGACATGTTACTGAGAGGACTGTTACTGCCAGTGGGGACATGTTACTGAGAGGACTGTTACTGCCAGTGGGGACATGTTACTGCCAGTGGGGACATGTTACTAATAGGACTGTTACTATCATGTTACTGAGTCCTGGTAGCACAGCTTTTACTGTTTGTTGGGACATATCTTCTGTCACGCTGTAAACACCTTGAACCAGTCAGAACCAGTCAGAACCAGTCAGAACCCAGAAGAGAGGATTGTGTTTTAATAGACCATGGGCCTGTATTATAAAGACTGGCCTGTATTAAATAGACTTGGCCTGTGTTAAATAGACATGGCCTGTATTATATTAAACATGGATACTGGCGGTTAAATAGACATGTCCTGTATTATAATAGACCTGTCCTGTATTATAATAGACCTGGCCTGTATTATAAATAGACCTGGCCTATAGACATGGCCTGTATTATAATAGACCTGGTCTTGTATTAAAAAATAGACCTAGTCTGTATTATAATAGACCTGGTCTGTATTATAATAGACTTGGCCTGTATTACAATAGACCTGGTCTGTATTATAATAGACCTGGCCTGTATTATAATAGACCTGGCTGTATTAAAAAGACCTGGCCTGTATTATAATAGACCTGGCCTGTATTATAATATAACCTGGCCCTTGTATTATAATAGACCTGGCTGTAGACCTGGCCTTGTTATTTTATAATAAACCTGCTGTAATATAATAGACCTGGCCTGTATTATAATAGACATGGCCTGTATTTTAATAGACCTGGCCTGTATAGCCTGGCCTGTAAATTTAATAGACCTGCTTATAATAGACATGGCCTGTATTATAATAGACCTGGCCTGCATTATACTAGACTGGCCTGTTTAATAATAGACCTGGCCTGTATTATAATAGACCTGGCCTGTAAATAATAGACTTGAACTGTACTATAATAGACCTGATCTGTAGACTGGTCTCTATTATAAAAGAACGGTTCTGTTTATAATAGCCCTCGTCTGTATTATAATAAGACCTGGTCTGTATTATAATAGACCCTACCTGAATTATAATAGACCTGGTCGGTAGTATAATAACCTGGCCTGTTTTAAAATAGACCTGACCTGTATACCTGACCTGTATTATAATAGACTGGACTGTATTAAAATAGACCTGGCCTGTATTATAATAGACCTGGCCTGTATTAAATATGATCTGGCCTGTATTAAATAGATCTGGCCTGTATTAAATAGACATGGCCTGGTATTATAATAGACCTTGACTGTATCATATTAGACCTAGCCTGTAGACCTGTCCTGTTATTATAATAAACCTGGCCTGGATTATAATGACTTGGTCTTATAATAATAAGACCTGACCTGTATACCTGACCTGTCATATAATAGACCTGGCCTGTATTAAATACACCTGGCCTGTTTTAAATAGACACTGGCCCTGTATTATAATAGACCTGGCCTGTATTGTATTAAGACATGGCTTGTATTATAATAGATCTAGCCTGTAGACCTGTCCTTTATTATAATAGACCCTGGCATGTATTATAATATACCTGGCTGTAATTATAAAGACCTGGCCTGTATTATAATAGACCTGGCCTGTATTATAATAGACCTGTCTGTAGACCTGGCCTTTTTTATAATAGACATGGTCTGTATTATAATCGACCTGGTCTGTAGACCTGTCATGTACTATAATAGACCGGGCCTGTATTATATTAGACCTGGTCTGTATTATAATAGACCCGGACTGTATTATAATACACCTGGTTGTATCATAATAGATCTGGCAATGTATTTATATAGACTTGGCCTGTATTATAATAGACCTGGCCTGTATTATATAAGAACCTGGCCTGTATAATAATAGACCTGACCTCTAGACCTGACCTGTTTATAATAGACCTAGCCTGTAGACCTGTCTCCATTATAATATACCTGGTCTGTATTATAATAGATTCTGGCATGTATTATAATAGACCTGGCCTGTATATAATATACCTTGTCTGTATTAATAATAGACCTGGCCTGTAGACTGTCCTGTATTATAATAGACCTGGCCTGTACTATAATAGACGTGGCCTGTATTATAATATACACGGTCTGTACATAATAGACGTGGCTGTATTATAATATACATGGTCTGTATTATAATAGACCTGGCCTGTATTATAATAGACCTGGCCTGTATTATAATAGCCCTGGTCTGTAGACTGGCCTGTATTATAATAGACCTGGTCTGTAGACCTGCACTGCCCTCTAGTGTTATGTAAGGTAAACTACACCCTGCACTGCCCTCTAGTGTTATTAGAAGGTAAACTACACCCTGCACTGCACCTCTAGTGTTATATAAGGTAACTACAACCTGCACTGCCCTCTAGTGTTTATATAAGTAATACACCGTGCCTGTCCTCTACGTGTTATAGAAGGTAACTACACCCGCTACTGTCCCTCTAGTGTTATATTAAGGTAACTACACCCTGCACTGTCCTCTAGTGTTATATAAGGTAACTACACCCTGCACTGTCTCTAGTGTTATAGAAGGTAAATACTCCATGCACTGCCCTCTAGTGTTATAGAAGGTAAATACTCATGCACTGCCCTCTAGTGTTATAGAAGGTACTACACCTCCTGCACTGGTCCTTAGTGTTATATTAAGGTACTACACCCTGCACTGTCCTCTAGTGTTATATAAGGTAACTACACCCTGCACTGTCCTGCTAGTGGTTATAGAAAGGTAAATACTCCATGCACTGCCTCTAGTGTTATAGAAGGTACCTACACCCTGCACTGTCCTCTAGTGTTTATAGAAGGTAACTACACCCTGCACTGTCCTCTAGTGTTATAGAAGGTACTACACCCTGCACTGTCCTCTAGTGTTATAATAAGGTAACTACACCCTGCACTGTCCTCTATGTGTTATATAAGGTAACTACACCCTGCACTGGTCCTCTAGGTGTTAGAAGGTAGAATTTACTCATGCACTGCCCTAGTGTTATAAGAAGCGTAAAATACTCCATGCACTGCGCCTCTAGTGTTATAGAATGGTACTTACCACCTACGCACTGTCCTCTAGTGTTATAGAAGGTAACTACACCCTGCACTGTCCTCTAGTGTTATATAAGGTAAACTACTACACCATGCAATGTTCTTCTAGTGTTATAGAAAGTAACTACACAATGCACTGTTACTGAGAGGACTGTTACTGCAGTGGGGACATGTTACTGAGAGGACTGTTACTGCCAGTGGGGACATGTTACTGAGAGGACTGTTACTGCCAGTGGGGACATGTTACTGCCAGTGGGACATGTTACTAATAGGACTGTTACTATCATGTTATGGTCCTGGTAGCACAGCTTTTACTGTTTGTTGGGACATATCTTCTGTCACGCTGTATAACACCTTG
>NW_019944078.1:6189-20853 GCF_002910315.2 Salvelinus sp. IW2-2015
ACATGTGCTCTCATTCTCCCATTTCATAAATCTAATGTGGCCCAGCCTTTTATTTTATGTATTTGTTTTTAAGACACATGATACCAAAAGTCAATGGTCTTTAAAGGGGCGAGGTATTCTGAGTGTACTAAATTGGCTTTCACTGTCTAGATCTGTGTCCCACTTTGAGAGTCGAAATACGATGTCAGGAGTCTTGTTTACGCGTCAACACCTGTCTTAGACGTATTACGTCTGGGAATCGAGTTCAGAAAGCCCAGTAGAAGATCAGGACAAAGGACGCATTCAAGCACCCGCGTATAAACGGCTGCCGTGGGCTAGTACAGGGTCTGAGGGATGAACAATTGATATCGTAAGACTCGTAGTAAGTTGATCAACAGTTACGAGGCCACATGACATCTTACACGGTATTTGTCTGACTACAATGGAACAATGTTTGGTGGTTCGCATTTAGAGAGATACTGCATGGTATGTCCTGTTGAAGAAACAGGTGGTCTCTGAGTGGTTGACATTGGTGTCTGGCCCGCTGGGAAAACAGTGGATGCATCTTGAGGTGAGTGTTGGACATGTGGGGTCTGCGCCTCCGTTGGGGTGGAGAACAGGTCGAAGTCGTTGGACGTGTGGGTTTGACTGGGTTGTTCCTTGTGGGATGCTTTTTGGTGGGCGGCCTCTCTGCGCGGGAGAACAGGTGATGCGTGATGGACGGTAGTGGTGTTGACGAGTTCGCGGTGGTCTTGTGCTCTGGGGAAACAGGTGAATCTGCATCGCGGTGGTTGGACTGGTGTCTTGGACCGGCTCTCTGGGGTGGAAACCAGGTAGGTGATCTTCTGCCGGTGGTTGACAATCGACGTTGTCTGGGTCCTGACTTGCGGGAACAAGCCGAGGTGAATGTAGGACGTGGTGTTACATGGTCGCGGGTGGGGTCTACGTGCCTCTGTCTGGAAACGAGGGTTACAGTCCAGGTGGTTGAACGCTATTGAGGTGGTTGCAGCTGTGCTGGCGCCTCTGGTGGAAAACAGGTGATCTGAGGTGTGGTTGACATGGGTGTTGGCCCTCTGGGGGAAACAGTGATATTGAGGTGGTTGACATGGTGTCTGCCCGCTGGGAAACAGGTTGATCTGAGTGGTTGACATGGTGTCTGGCCCTTTGGGGAAACAGGTGATCTGAGTGGTTGACTGTGTCTGGCCCTCGGGGAACAGGTGATCTGAGTGGTTGACTGGCTGGCGGCCCTCTGGAAACAGGTGATCTGAGGTGGTTGACTGGTGTCTGCCCCTCTGGGGAAACAGTACTATCTGAGGTGGTTGACATGGTGTCTGCCCTCTGGGGAAACAGGTGATCTGAGGTGGTTGACTGGTGTCTGGCCCTCGGGGAAACAGGTGATATGAGGTGGTTGACTATGGTGCCTGCCCCTCCTCTGGGTGGTAAAACAGGTGATCTCCTCTGGTGCCAGGTCTGGTGGACTTTGTGTGTCTGGCTCGCGTCGTGGGGAAACAGGGTGGATTGAAGTGGTGGTTTGTACTGGGCCGTCTGGCCGCTCGTGGACAGGTGGATCGAGGTGGTGATATGGTGTCGGTCGTCTAGAACAGGACTGAGGTGGTTGCGGTGTCTGGCCCTCACGGGAACACGGGTCGATCCGATGGGTGTCAGTTGACTGGTGATCTGCGTCTCGTGGGGAAACGGTCACGAGGTTGGTATGACTGGTGTCGGCCGTCTGGGACAGTGTTAGGTGGTGGTCGCGAGCTGGCGTTGTCTGAGCGACGGTGGTCGCCTGAGCGTGGTGTTGAGCGTGTGGTGTCTGGCCCCTGTCGAGAAACGGACACCAGGTCGTCTGGGTGTGCGTGTGTGACTGGTGTCTGGCCCTCTGTGGGACAACAGGTGATCTGAGGGGTTGACTGTGTTGTCTGGGCGCTGGGGAAGAACAGTGTATGACTGCTAGGCTGGTGTGGTCGTGTTGTCTGCGTGTCTGGCGTCTGGGGAAAACGGTGATCTGAGGGTGTTGACTGGTGTCTGGCCCTCGGGAAACAGGTGATCTGAGGTGGTTACTGGTGTCTGCCCCTCTGGGGAAACAGGTGATCTGAGGTTGTTGACATGGTGTCTGGCCCTCGGAAAACAGGTGATCTGAGGTGGTGTACTGGTGTCTGGCCCTCTGGGGAAACAGGTGATCTGAGGTGGTTGACTGGTGTCTGGCCCGTCGGGAAACAGGTGATCGTGGGAGTGTTGAGGCTTCGTGTGCGGCCCTCTCGGGGAAACACGGTGATCTGAGGTGGTTGACACTGGTGTCTGCGCCTCTGGGAAACAGGTGATCTGAGTGTGTTGGTTACTTGGTGTCTGGCCCTCTGGGGAAACAGGTGATCTGACTGGTCGTGGTGATTGAGGGGTTGGTCGTCTGGCCTTCGTGGGTAGAAGCATGTATCGTGAGGTGGGTCTGAGGTCTGGGGGTTCTTGGCCCTCTGGGGAAACAGGTGATCTGAGGTGGTTGACTGGTGTCTGGCCCTCGGGAAACAGAGTGATCTGAGGTGTGTTAGCGTGGTGGTCTGGGCCCTCTGGGGAAACAGGTGATCTGAGGTGGTGACTGGGTGTGGCCCTCTGGGGAAACAGGTTGATCTGAGGTGGTTGACATGTGTCTGCCCTCTGGGGAAACAGTGTATCTGAGGTGGTTGACTGGTGTCTGGCCCTCTGGGGGAAACAGGTGATCTGAGGTGGTTGACATGGTGTCTGGCCCTGCTTCGTGGGAAACAGCGGAGGTGCATCTGAGGTGGGTTGACTGGTGTCTGGCCCTCGTGAGGGAAACAGTGATCTGGAGTGGTGTTGAGCATGGTGTGCGTGACCTGTGGTGGGAGGGAACAGGTGATCATGTGCGTGGTTGACTGTGTGGTCTGGCCCTCTGGGGAAACAGTGATCTGAGGTGGTTGACATGGTTGTCTGCCCTCGAGGGAAACGAGGTGATCTTGAGTGAGTGGTGTCTGGGTGGGTGTGGTAAGCGGTGTGGTGTGTACTGCGGCCGCTGGAAACAGGTGAGTCTGAGGTGGTTGGACATGGTGTCTGGCCCTTGGGGAAACAGGTGATCCTGAGTGGTTGATGCTTGCTGTATCTGCCTGCTGGACGGGTATAGAGCGAGAGCTGCATCTTGAGGTGTGGTCGTTGACGTTGGACGTTCTGGTGCCCTCTGGGAGAGTAACGAGGTTTGATAGTCGATGGTGGTGGTATCGGACATCTGTCTGGCCCTCGAGGGAAACAGGTATCTGAGTTAAGTGGTTTGTGACTTGTCTGGTCCGGTCGCCGGTTTGGAGAACCAGTCAGAACCAGTCAGAACCAGTCAGAACATGGGCTCTCATTCTCCATTTCATAGTCTAATGTGGCCCAGCCTTTATTTTATGTATTTGTTTTTAAGACACATTGATACCAAAAGTCAATGGTCTTAAAGGGCGAGGTAATTCTGATTTAAATTGCTTCACTGTCTAGATCTGTGTCCACTTGAACGAAATACATGCAGAGTTTTTACCGTCAACACCTGTCTAACAATGTGGGAACGATCAGAATGAGTAGAAGATCAGGACAAAGGACGCATGTCAGCACCCGGTATAAACGGGGCTATAGAGTCAGGATAACAATGATTCTAACATAGTTAATGATCACATTAGCCACATGACATCTTACACGGTATTTTATACAATGGAACAATGTTGTGGTGCATTAGGAACGCATGGTCCTGTGAGGAAACAGGTGATCTGAGGTGGTTGACTGGTGTCTGGCCCGCTGGGGAAACAGGTGATCTGAGGTGGTTGACTGGTGTCTGGCCCGCTGGGGAAACAGGTGATCTGAGGTGGTTGACTGGTGTCTGGCCCTCTGGGGAAACAGGTGATCTGAGGTGGTTGACTGGTGTCTGGCCCTCTGGGGAAACAGGTGATCTGAGGTGGTTACTGGGTGTCTCGGCCCTCTGGGAAACAGGCTTGATCATGAGTGGTTTGACTTATGGTGTCTGGCCGCTGCGAGGGGACAACCAGGTGATCTGAGGTGGTTGGACTGTGGCTGGCCCTTGGGGAAACAGGTGATCTGAGGTGGTGACTGGTGCTCTGGCCCCTCGGGAAACAGGTGATCTGAGGTGGTTGACTGGTGTCTGCCCTCGAGGGAAACAGGTGATCTGAGGTGGTATACTGGTGTCTGGCCCTCTGGGGAAACAGGTGATCTGAGGTGGTTGACTGGTGTCGTGCCCTCTGGGAAACAGGTTGATCTGAGGTGGTGACATGGTGTCTGGCCCTCTGGGGAAACAGGTGATCTAAATGTGGTTGACTGTGTCTGGCTTCTGGGGAAACAGGTGATTGTGAGGTGGTTGACTGGTGTCTGGCCCTCGGGGAAACAGGTGATCTGAGGTGGTTGACATGGTGTCTGCCCTCTGGGAAACAGGTGATCTGAGGTGGGTTGTACATGGTGTCTGGCCCTCTGAGGGAAACAGGTGGATACTGAGGTGGTTGACATGGTGTCTGGCCTCGAGGGAAACAGGTGATCTGAGGTGGTTGACATGGTGTCTGGCCCTCTGGGGAAACAGGTGATCTGAGGTGGTACTGGTGTCTGGCCTCTGGGAAACAGGTGATCTGAGAGGTGGTTGAACTGGTGTCTGGCCCTCGGGGAAACAGATGAACCAGGTGATATGAGGTGGTTGACTATGGTGTCTGGCCCTCTGGGGAAACAGGTGATCTGAGGTGGTGTACTGGTGTCTGGCCTCTGGGAAACAGGTGATCATGAGGTGGTTGACTGGTGTCTGGCCCTCTGGGGGAAACAGGTGATCTGAGGTGGTTGACTGGTGTCTGGCCCTCTGGGGAAACAGGTGATCTGAGGTGGTTGTACTGGTGTCTGGCCTCTGGAAACAGGTGATCTGAGGTGGTTGACTGGTGTCTGCCCTCTGGGAAAACAGGTGATCTGAGGTGGTTACTGGTGTCTGGCCCTTCTGAGGAAACAGGTGATCTTGAGGTGGTTGACTGGTGTCTGGCCCTCGAGGGAAACAGGTGATTGAGGTGGTTGACATGGGTCTGGCCCTCTGGGGAACAGGTGATCTGAGGTGGTGTACTGTGGCTGGCCTCTGGGAAACAGGTGATCTGATGGTTTGACTGTGTGTCTGGCCCTTCTGGGGGAAACAGTGATCTGAGGTGGTTGACTGGTGTCTGGCCTTGGGGAAATAGGTGATCTGAGGTGGTTGACTGGTGTCTGGCCCTCTGGGGAAACAGGTGATCTGAGGTGGTTGACTGGTGTCTGGCCCGCTGGGAAACATGATCTGAGGTGGTTGACTGGTGTCTGGCCCTATGGAGGAAACAGGTGATCTGAGGTGGTTGATGGTGTCTGGCCCTCTGGGGAAACAGGTGATCTGAGGTGGTTGACTGGTGTCTGGCGCCGCTGGGAAACAGGTGATCTGAGGTGGTTGACATGGTGTCTGGCCCTTGGGAAACAGGTGTATCTGAGGTGGTGACTGGTGTCTGGCCCTCTGGGAAACAGTGATCTGAGGTGGTTGACTTGGTGTCTGGCCCTCTGGGGAAACAGGTGATATGAGGTGGTTGACATGGTGTCTGGCCCTCTGGGGAAACAGGTGATCTGAGGTGGTGTACTGGTGTCTGGCCCTCGATGGAAACAGGTGACTGAGGTGTTGACGTTCTGGCCTCGGAGGAAACAGGTGATCTGAGGTGGTGACTGGTGTCTGGCCTCGAGGAAACAGGTGATCTGAGGTGTTGACTGGTGTCTGGCCCTCTGGGGAAACATGTGATCTGAGGTGGTTGACTGGTGGTCTGGCCCTCGAGGTAACAGGTGATCTGGAGGTGGTTGACTGGTGTCTGGCCCTCGAGGTAAACAGGTGATCTGGAGGTGGGTTGACTGGTGAAGTGTTTGCTGGAGGTAAAGTGTGTTAATTCATGCAGTCACCTGTCGTGTTCCACAAACACACACACACACACACACGGCACATCCCAACACAAAACACACAACACGCGCACGCGCACACGCACACGCACACGCACATCCACACACACGCAGCCACCTCCCTCTCTCCCTCCCTCACCGTCTGCCTCTACATGTTCTGTAATGATTAACCCCTTTCCTGCCTTCACTCTCTTCTCTTTCACTTCACAACGTTAACGTGCTTCTCATTCTGGACACACAGGAAGAGACACAGGAAGAGACACAGGAAGACACAAAGGAAGAGACACGGGAAGAGACACAAAGGAAGAGACACAGGAAGAGACACAGGAAGACACGCGGGAAGACACGCGGAAAGACACGCGGGAAGAGACACGGGAAGAGACGCGGGAAGCGACGCGGGAAGAGACGCGGGAAGCGACGCGGGAGGAGACGCGGGAGGAGACGCGGGAGGAGACGCGGGAGGAGACGCGGGAAGGGACGCGGGAAGGGACGCGGGAAGCGACACAGGGAATTACAACACCACTATGGAGGGATGACTACCTAGCTAGCAGCTCAACCACACAGGATTCATACACTACTGGATTCAGGCTGTAAGAAGGTGGGTTATTAATGTACTGTATATGTGTGCTTGGTAAACAAATAACCAATCGGACAGAGTTCGTATTCCTGCCATAATCAAATGCTTCTCATTTGCATGTGTTTGAGAAGTGAGGGTTACTCATGCTGTTATGGTAGAGTCTATCCTCTTACCTGGTGTGGAGCAGACAGACAGACAGACAGACAGACAGACAGACAGACAGACAGACAGACAGACAGACAGACAGACAGACAGACAGACAGACCAGTATAACGCCCCTCCGGCTACCTGTTATTAACAGCTCACGGGATTGGTTGTTACAAACGGGGACAATTCATTTCTGTTTACAGTACTGCTGTTGACTCTGGAATGTTGCCATTGGCTCCCTGGTTCCACGGTCTTTTCTCTCTGCTGAGAGGACGCACTGTGACTCTGAGAACACACAGTCCAAAGTTACAACACACAGGTTCAGGCAGAGCCAGGCCACTCCCTCTGAAGCAGTCTACCGACTGAGGTACGTATTAAAGCTCTCAACGGAGACAATATTTAGAGAAAGAGAGAGAGATAAAGAGAGGGAATGAATGAGAGGGAGAGTAGAGAGGCTTCATCTGGGGTTAGTTAACGTGTTTAGTGGGTTGCTTTATTCACTCTGTTTAAGCATGGTCTGTCTGTCTGTCTGTCTGTCTGTCTGTCTGTCTGTCTGTCTGTCTGTCTGTCTGTCTGTCTCTCTCACTGGCAGTTGTTGGTTTGAAATACTTTGGATTCCATTCCAACAACCAGAACAGGTTTAGACAGAGAGGGGAGGCATTAAGATACTGTTTAGCATCCCAAATGGCACCCTATTCCCTATATAAAGTGTGTAGGTCTGGTCAAAAGTAGTGCACTATAGAGGGACTGACATGCCATTTGGGAGAGTCTCAACTATCAGAACGCTGTCTGACACAGCAACATTACTCTGACCAACTAGAATACAGATGAAATCTGATGTGGAAACATGTTACAATGAAGTGCAGCCATTTCTAATTCAGATACAGAAGGATCGTTAACCTGTTTACTGGGTTAGTAACACAGTCAATTGTTGTCCGTGCAGGTGACTATCGGGTTTGAATCCACGATGATGAATACACATGTGGTTATGAGAGACGGGCGAGTGCTGTCAAGGTACGTCGTTACTGAGTTTTACCGACTCTGTTGATTATTCCATGATGATAGAATACGTGAAGGTCCGTACAGAAGAGAAGAAACGAGAAGTCTAAATTAGAGTTCAAAAGTCCAAGCGAGATACTGTCTATACATAACAACTAGGGTAGGAGCGCTATAACAATGGAYAGTTATGCTTTCAGTTTTCATACTGTATATCTCAGCTGTGTATTATCTTGTGCTTTATATCCAATCTAATATCTTAGATGTTGTTCCAGAATGTTATGGCATTCTTACAATTCACTATTAAACATACACAGTAAAATTGCAAGAGTTAATTCAACTCCTAAGGAGTTAAATGTAACTCTATTTTGGGGGTTTATATGGTCCAACCCTTATCTTGTGTTTAAACTTCTCTGGTCACGGTGTTGCTATTTTGGGAGTTAAACTTCTCTGGTCARGGTGTTGCTATTTTGGGAGTTAAACGACAGTAAATGGAGCGAATATCAAACTCTGAGAGTTAATTAAATTGAACTCCAACTGACATTTTACTATTTTCAGTGTTGTTGTTTTTTAAATGTAAAACCTTTATTTAACTAGGCAAGTCAGTTATTAAGAACAAATTAATATTTACAATGACGGCCTACCCTGGCCAATGCTGGGCCAATTGTGCGCCACCCTATGGGACTCCCAATTACGMCCGGATGTGATAGAGGCTGGAATCAAACCAGGGACTGTAGTGACGCCTCTTGCACTGAGATGCAGTGCCTTAGACTGCTGRGCCAATCAACTCCCTTGCCATTTAAATGAGCAATTAACACCAACAGAGTACATTCCTGTTTCAGTGTATTTCCTTTCAGCTATAAGGGCGTAAAGCCTTGTTTGAATATTTCTTCATGTGGCACATTAGGGTGGATTGCAATGTGATAACCAATCTGTGTTGGAAGCCAATCTGCATAAAAATATCTCCTGCTTTTAGATCACTCACAACTTGCATTTCAAATCAAATCATATCAAATCAAGTTTATTTTATATAGCCCTTCGTACATCAGCTAATATCTCGAAGTGCTGTACAGACACCCAGCCTAAAACCCCAAACAGCAAGCAATGCAGGTGTAGAAGCACGGTGGCTAGGAAAAACTCCCTAGAAAGGCCAAAACCTAGGAAGAAACCTAGAGAGGAACCAGGCTATGAGGGGTGGCCAGTCCTCTTCTGGCTGTGCTGGGTGGAGATTATAACAGAACTATGCCAAGATGTTCAAAATTTCAAATGCCTGTCACCGTGGAAGTGGAACATTTATGGAACATTTATCTCACTAACGGTTATTATAAATCCATCCACTTACAGATTGGATCCGTTTAGAAAAAATGGTTTCTTATCTTTTTGTGTAGCATAAAGTCAAAAACATTCAACGTACATGTAAAAACACAGATGCTGAAATAAACAAGAAAAAAAAATCGACCTGCAACAGAGCATGCTGGGAAATATGACAATGAGGCCCATCCCACATCTGTGGATAACTCCATAGATGTAACTCCCCGTCTCTGGTTACTCTTAATGGAGTTAGAAGTACTCCGTCCCAARGATCTCCAGTTATCAGCATTAACTCCAGTGTACCACTCTCTTGAGGGATAAGACAACTCCCAACAGAGTCAATTTAACAATACTTTTTTAACAGTGATTTCAACTATCCTTCATTTACTGTGTACATTGTGTTTCTTTCAGGGCTGAGTTCTTATCGTTGCTGAACACGTACAACTGTTTTCTAAAAGACAAGACCCAACAGCATCTTGTCTTCTGTGAGGTAGGTTGACCCTCGCTGCTCCACTGACTTACTTAAATGCTTTATGTGCACCAAAGAAAACAAGTGATTAAAAATAAATAAATACCAAAAAACGATTTACTAATTAAATAAATTTTCGAAAATCAAACTTCTACAGTTTACATTTTAGTTAAAGTTAAAAAATGTTGCACAAATATGAAAATATTTGATAAACAACCATAAAGATAACTAATAAATGCAACAAACGGCATGTGGTGGAATCCCAAGGGCTGATATGAAAACCACATAAAACTATATACAATATACAAGTACAACAAGTAAAATGTTTGTTACAACAGATAACACAAACAACGAATTATAAATGTATAAATCAATAAATCACTAATCACAAAAAACATATGTTTTTTTGTTTAAATGTGTATGTGAGAGTTAGGCTATATGGAGAAGATTACTGAGTAGTTTGGTTCATCAGGCTGACCTCCAGTCTTCATGGAGGAGATTACTGAGTAGTTTGGTTCATCAGGCTGACCTCCAGTCTTCATGGAGGAGATTACTGAGTAGTTTGTTCATCAGGCTGACCCTCAGTCTTCATGGAGGAATTACTGAGTAGTTTGGTTCATCAGGCTGACCTCCAGTCTCATGGAGGAGATTACTGAGTAGTTTGGTTCATCAGGCTGACCCCCAGTCTTCATGGAGGAGATTACTGAGTAGTTTGGTTCATCAGGCTGACCCCCAGTCTTCATGGAGGACATTACTGAGTAGTTTGGTTCATCAGGCTGACCCTCAGTCTTCGCATGAACTTATTGAGGGATGATGAGGTTTTGGCAATGTGAAGACAAGAATTCCAGAATATGGTACCTCTGTATCTGAAAGAGAATTGACTATGTGAGGCGCAACAGTGGGGAGGGTGAAGGTTAACGCAGTGTCTGGTGTTATATAGATGGATTTCAGAATTAACCTGGAAGAATCCATTGAAGGGTTTAGGTAAACTGTCTCACTGTAAATGAGATATGAGTAAATGAAGCTATAGTAAAGAGTTAGGAAGTCTGATGAACCAAGCGGTCATCTTTCTGATGATACCAACACATTTCTTCAATGTACTGCAGAGTGAATGAGAATGATGTTTCCAGGACAACTTCTCATCAATTACAATTCAGAGGAATCTAGTGGATGTGAGCTGTTCCATTTCATTGATCTCCAGTCAATTGACATTCTGGATCATTTTGTTCTTGACAATCTTTCTTATTCTTACTAGTGAATACAATGAAGTTGTATTTTTTAAACATTTAAAAATAATTAGTTTATCTGGAACCATTCAGAAATGTGTCCATTCCTGAGTTGACTTCATTTATTTTTGTGTTTTAAATCCAGTTGGTATCTTCAGCAAAGAGAAGTACGGTAGAAGATACAGCAGCAAGGTGATGGAGATTAGGAATAACAGAGGTCCAATTATCAAACCCTGTGGGACGCCACATTGGCCCTGGTAGTTGCACAGCCGTTGCATAAACACATTGTTTTGTATCATAATCATAACAACAGTGCATTCGGAAAGTATTCAGCCCACATTTTGTTACGTTACAGCCTTATTCTAAAATGGATTCAATAGTTTTTTCCCCTCCTCAATCTACACACAATACCCCATAATGACTAAGCAAAAACAAGTTCAATTTTTATGCTAATTTATATTTAAAAAAATAACGGAAATATCACATTTCCATAAGTATTCAGACCCTTTACTCCGTACTTTGTTGAAGTCGCTTTGGCAGCGATTACAGCCTCGAGTCTTCTTGGGTATGATGCTACAAGCTTGGCACACCTGTATTTGGGGAGTTTCTCACGTTTTTCTCTGCAGATCCTGTCAAGCTCTGTCAGGTTGGATGAGGAGCGTTGCTGCACAGCTATTTTCAGGACTCTCCAGAAATGTTTGATCGGGTTCAAGTCCGGGCTCTGGCTGGGCCATTCAAGGACTTTCAGAGACTTGTCTTGGCTGTGTGCTTAAGGTCGTTTTCCTGTTGGAAGGTGAACCTTCACCCCAGTCTGAGGTCCTGAGTGGTCTGGAGCAGGTTTTCATCAAGGATCTCTCTGTATTTTGCACTGTTCATCTTTCCCTCGATCCTGACTAGTCTCCCAGTCCCTGTCACTGAAAAACATCCCCACTGCCTGATGCTGCCACCACCATGCTTCACCATAGGTATGGTTTCCTCCATACGTGACGATTGGCATTCAGGCTAAAGAGTAAAATCTTTTATCAGTCCAGAGAATCTTATTTATCATGGTCTGAGAGTCCGTTAGGTGTCTTTTGGCAAACTCCAAGCGGGCTGTCATGTGCCGTTTACTAAGGAGTGGCTTCCATCTGGCCACTACCATAAATGCCTGATTGGTGGAGTGCTGCAGAGATTCTTGTCTTTCTGGAAGGTTCTCCCATCTCCACAGAGGAACTCTGGAGCTCTGTGAGAGTGACTATCAGGTTCTTGGTCACCACCTTGTCCAAGGCCCTTCTCCCACGATTGCTCAGTTTGGCCAGGCGGCCAGCTCTGGCCAACTTCTGTCATTTAAGAATGGAGGCCACTGTCTTCAATGCTGCAGACATGTTTTGGTACCCTTCCCCAGATCTGTGCATCGACACAATCCTGTCTCGTAGCTCTACGGACAATTCCTTCGACCTCATGGCTTGGTTTTTGCTCTGACGTGAACTGTCAACTGTGGAACCTTATATAGACAGGTGTGTGCCTTTCCAAATCATATCCTACCAATTGAATTGACCACAGGTGGACTCCAAGTTGTAGAAACATCTCAAGGACGATCAATGGAAACAGGATGCACCTGAGCTCAGTTTAGATTCTCATAGTAAAGGGTCTGAATACTTATGTAAATACGTTTTGTTTTTATAAATGTGAAACAAATTAGTAAAACCTGTTTTCGCTTTGTCATTATCGGGTATTGTGTGTAGATCGATGAGGGAAGAAATGGTCTACATTTWAAAAAAAGGCTGTAACGTAACAATATGGAAAATGGAAGCGGTCTGAATACTTTCAGAATGAGCTGTATTTGGCCAATTATATGTCTAATCATGAAACTGTAATAATGCAATTTGGAAAGTAAAATTTGATGATCAAATCCAGGCTGTTTCACAACCGGCCGTGATCGGGAGTCCCATAGGGCGGCGCACAATTGGCCCAGCGTCGTCCGGGTTTGGTCGGTGTAGGCCGTCATTGTAAATAAGAATTAGTTCTTAACTGACTTGCCAAGTTAAATAAAAGGTAAAACAAATAAAATAAATAAAAAATGCCAAGAGCGTATTCATTCATTCACTTTGGCAATTTTCAAATCTTTAGGATCAATACCAGTTTGCATAGATCTGGTGAAGATATTCATTCAAGGCTCAGTAATCGTGAGACAGTGATTTCACCAGAGGCACCAATCTCATCATGACCTGCTGCTGATATCTTTAAATTATCAATTACTGCCATCACCTATATTACATCAGGAGGATCAAACTGAAGCAGAGAAGGCAAACATCCCTTAATGTAATCCAGGGGATTTCCTTTTGTTTTCTCAATTTTCTTTGACAGAGAGGAACCCACACTTACAAAAAGGTTATTAAATTCACATGAAATACAATCAAGATCACTATAGGTCTTATTTACAACAATACATTGAGATGGAATAGTTGTAGATGCCTTTTTCTTTTTCAACAGTTGATTAACGATTTTCCAAGTTGACTTTATATTATTTAAGGATTCTTGGAATATGTTAGGAACATATATTTTTGGAGGTATCCGAAGAATGAGATTAAATTTGCTCATACACTTTTTGGAATTTGCAGAATTCAGGGGAGAGGAACTGAGAGGAAGGTTTCCTGAACCATTCTGCTGCTCTCTTACATTGTTTAACTTCTTATGGCTGCCGGGGGCGTATTGAGTAACTGGAAAGAGGTGCCCATTTTCAAACGGCCTCGTACTCAATTCTTGCTCGTACAATATGCATATTATTATTACTATTGGATAGAAAACACTCTCTAGTTTCTAAAACCGTTTGAATTATTTCTCTAAGTGAAACAGAACTCTTTTTACAGACCATTTCCTATCCGGAAGTGAGATTTCCAAAAGCGATGTCTCTCTTCAAGAGCTTGTCTATAAAAGGGCATGTCACTTAGGACTGTAGAAACACTAATACACATCATAAAACATTTCAGAAAAATATATGGTGGATAGCAAATGAAGACAAAGATCTTGTGAATACAGCCAATACTTCCGATTTTTTAAATGTTTTACAGCGAAACACCACGTATATTTATGTTAGCTCACCACCAAAATACAAAGACAGACAGACATTTTTCACAGCACCGGTAGCATGCAGGTAGCATGCACAAAGCTAACCTAACTAACCTAGAACTAACCTAAATAACCTAGAAAAAACTACCTCAGATGACAGTCCTATAACATGTTACACAATAAATCTATGTTTTGTTCGAAAAATGTGCATATTTGAGCTATAAATCAGTTTTACATTACTGCTACCATCATAGCTACCATCATAGCTACAGTCAGAAATCGCACGGGAGTAGCCAGAGTAAATACAGACACCAACGTCAACTACCAATTACTCATCATAAAACATTTCAGAAAAATATATGTGGATAGTAATGAAAGACAAAGATCTGTGAATACAGCCATATTTCCGATTTTTAAGTGTTACAGCGAAAACACAATATATCTGATATTAACTTACTACAATAGCTAACACACAGCAGCATTGATTAGAGACAAACGGTAGCGATAGCACAGTTCGACAGATATATGAAATCGCATCCCAAATTGGGTCCTTATCTTGTTGATTTTCCATCAGAATGTTGTACAAGGGGTCCTTTCTCGAACCGTCTTTGTTTGGATCCAGAACGAACTATTTCCCTCTTGAATTAGCAAGCACACTTGGCCGTGCGGCGCTAACTCTCCTTCTTGAACAAATTCCTCCAAAGCATCACGTCTAAAGTCCCGAATAAATGTCAATAATATAATTAAACTATATTGAAAAACATACTTTAGGATGATATTGGACATGTATCAAATAAAATCGAAGCCGGAGATCATATTCACCTATAACGACGGTTTTCCAGGAGGCGAATCCAGGTCCAACTTCGCGCCTCCCCCAAAAAAATAATGGCGGACCTCTCACTCCAAGAGGTTGTATTCAATCCCAGAACGAGATAATCAAGTCATTTCTGCTCTCACTTCCGCATGACACCAGGGGAAGGTGTATGATG
>NW_019944078.1:21898-31133 GCF_002910315.2 Salvelinus sp. IW2-2015
ATTGTATCTTGTGAATTGTTCACTATATTTCACCTTTAACCTTATCGAGAAACATATTTTTGCACTAATCTAATAGAAACAATTTAAATTGAGTGAAGAAAATCACCAGTAGCAGCTTTGTACAAAATTTATAATGATTAAAACAACAAGATCTCCTATTTTTTATAAACCCACAAGATACAACAACAACAAGATCTCCTGTTATTTTCTTCTCTGTTATTAAAGGCTGCAATATYAAACTTTTGGGAGCAACTGACCAAATTCACATAGAAATTTGAGTTATAGATCTGTCATTCTCATTGAAAGCAAGTCTAAGAAGCGGTAGATCTGTTCCATGTGTGTTATTTCTATGCTTCCCGTTCTTAAGTTAAATGTTTGTCTTTTGCTTTCCGTTTTGTACACCAGCTTCAAACAACTGAAAACTGTTTTTGATGATACAATGCAATATACTATACTACACTATACTTGCTTGTTTTGTCACGTAAACAGAAATAAGGCAAACTATTAGAATTTTTGCAACCAGGAAATGGCGGAGTGATTTATGCATAGTTCATCTTTAATGATTTATAAACTAGTTACACAATCAAGAAAACAGTCATTCTGTAAGTAGAACAGAAGTTGCAAATTTTGTGGGCGTGAACATATTAATTTTTCATGTTGTTTTCTTTTCTTTTATCTTAAATTATTAATTGAAACAAAAGGGACTTATCAACTCTTTATCTTTTGTTTTTTTCCCCAGATAACTGAGTCAGGCAAGGAGACGCTACCAACATGGCTGCACTGGGACTGGAAGAGAAACATCCTACAGGGTCTACCACTGGGGGAGGACAAGGGTGTCCACTATATCTCCGTCTCCACATCCAACGGCAGCCAGGATATCTTCTCCGTCGAGGTTCACCCAGAAGAGCACGCTGACACCGACCCGATCCAGGTAGCCATCCAGTCAGCGTCCAACAACTCCAACAACGAGGTACAGCCATTCGTCTGTGGCAARGAGGAGCCGGTGACGGTGCTCACAGTGATTCTGGATGCCGACCTGACCAAGATGAGCTCCAGGCAGAGGGTGGAGCTGCTGGGCAAGATGAAGAAGTTCTCTGGCGTGGCGCTCCAGCACATGAAGATACTTCCCGTGGTCAACAACAGATTGTTCGATATGTCCGCCTTCATGGCCGGACCAGGAAATGCCAAAAAGGTGGTGGAGAACGGAGCCCTGTTATCCTGGAAGCTGGGCTGTTCCCTGGACCAGAGTAACGTCCCTAATATTAGTAGCGTCCAGGCGCCGGCTAAAGAGGGCACTATGTCGGCTCAGTTGGGATATCCGGTCGTCGGTTGGCACATCGCCAACAAGAAGCCTCATATCCCAAAACGGGTGAGGCGCCAGCTCAACAATACCCCTACTCCTGTTCTAGCTTTGCTTCCCCCAACGTCTGTCGTCGAGCCCCCTGTTCGCATTGTACCCACCCTATCGTCACCTGCCATTGCTGCCCCCACAGACAGCTCTGCRCCACCCATGAGAGGYCCTGTGCCCTTGCCCATGAAGCCCACGATCCGTGTCAGAGACTCTTATTCCCACACTCCCACTCAGGGTGCACCCCTGCCAACCAGAGTGATGGAGTCCACTAGTACCATCTCCATTSAACCCACCATGACCAGGCATACCGTTGTGGAAGCTACGCCGACACTCCCTCCACCCACCACAGTCGCCACCAGAAAGCCAACCAAGAAACCAAAGAGACCGAAGACCACTCCGATGCCAAGGGAGCCCAAGACCACCACAGTCAAACCAGTCAGGCGCACCACCCCTTCGTCCATCGTGCCTGACCCAAGAAACGAGAAACCAGATCTCCGCAACCCCATCGATCAGGTCAATGCCTTTGTGGGCACATATTTTGAAGTGAAAATCCCATCCGATACTTTCTTTGACAAGGAGGACGGTACGACAGACAAGCTGAGGTTGACATTGAGGATGAACCACAACGAAGTGGTCGGAGATGATTCCTGGATACAGTTTAATAGCACAAGTCAGCTGCTGTACGGTCTACCTGACTCGAACCACATCGGGAAGCACGAGTACTTCATGCAGGCCACCGATAAGGGCGGTCTGAACGCGATCGACGCCTTTGAGGTCCGTGTGAACCGCTGGGCTTCCAACGATAAGTCCCCGGTCTTGTTCCAGGCTCGCTTCCACGGGGAACCTCACCAGGTGACCAACGACATCCACAAGAAGATTTTGCTCATCAAGAAACTGGCATACTCTTTCGGGGACCGCAACAGCAGCACAGTCACCCTGAGGAACATCACCAASGGATCCATCATGGTGGCGTGGACCAACAACAGCCTTCAAGAGAACCCCTGTCCCAAGGAGCAGATCCAGACCATGTCCAGGAGGATCTCTGACGCCCAGGGAAGGCCCTCCCAGACATTCATCTCCACCATGGAGCCTGAATTCAAACCCATCGACATCAAGGTCAAAGGGACAGCTGCCTGCCGGAACTACATGTTCGTGCCGCCAAGTGAAATCACCATTCCTATACCCCCGGCCGTCACCCCGACGCTCGGCYCCGGACGCCAGAGCACGGACGACGTCTACCTCCACACGGTCATCCCTGCAGTGGTGGTGGCAGCCATATTGCTGATCGCCGGCATCATCGCCATGATCTGCTACCGTAAGAAGCGCAAGGGAAAGCTGACCATCGAGGACCAGGCTACRTTCATTAAGAAGGGGGTGCCCATAATCTTTGCAGACGAGCTTGACGACTCCAAGCCCCCTCCGTCCTCCTCCATGCCCCTCATCCTGCAGGAGGAGAAACCCCCACTGCCTCCGCCAGAGTACCCCAACATGGCCAGTCCAGAGACCACCCCCTTGAACCAGGACCTTCTGGGGGAGTACACAGCTCTGAGGGATGAGGATCCCAATGCCCCTCCCTACCAGCCTCCACCCCCTTTCACTGTCCCCATGGAAGGTAAAGGCTCTCGTCCAAAGAACATGACCCCCTACAGATCCCCACCACCTTACGTACCACCCTAAGGTTAGCTGGCTCCTCCAGAGGAGGAGAGGGGAAGCAGGGGGGACTTGTAACCGTCTCACACCAGTGTTGTCTGTTTGGGAGTAAGGGGTGGGAGGAGGAGGGTAGAGGCTCTGCAAAGTGGTAATGAACTTCGGACATTTTGGGTTGGGAGGGTTTTGTGCTGATCTGATCAAGGCTGAGTTAAGGTTGAACGATGGGAGGGAGGGAGAACTAGGTGGTAGCCTCGGCAACAGTAGCCACAACAATGACACTATTCAGTCTCTCGTCGTCTCATTGGCTACAGCTGAACAGCTAGATTGAGAAGACACGCCCCTCCTGTCCCAGCAACTTTTTCTCCATTTGAAACTAAATGGCCTTTTTGTTTTATTTTGTGTCTTTGGTTCTGGTTTTCTTCTGTTTTTTGACTTGACTTTAAGATCAAACTACTTGCCTTTTTAATCTTCTTTTATCTTGAATAATACAAGAGGACAATAAACAAACACATTGCGGGCAAAAAGGTTTTTAATGATGAGATAGAGAGTTCTGTGAATGAAAAGAAACACAAACATAATCATGTTGATCTGGGACAGCCCTGCAGACAGCTAAACACAACGGCTGATCGATGGCTGTTTGGATTCAATAAGGTTTGCCTTTTAACACTAATTGTATATGTTTACCCTTATTCACACAATGTCTAGTCAAGATGAGCATAACAAAGGTAGCCTAAAAGAAGAATTAGAAAAAAAAGTTTTTTTCTGTTTTTTTTCTTCTAAACTTTATATCTTTTAAGGTTAGATTAGATAGATAGATAGATAGATAGATAGATAGATAGATAGATAGATAGATAGATAGATAGATAGATAGATAGATAGATAGATAGATAGATAGATAGNTAGATAGATAGATAGATAGATAGATAGATAGATAGATAGATAGATAGATAGATAGATAGATAGATAGATAGATAGATAGATAGATAGATAGATAGGATTGTTTTGGTGGCGGTGGAGCAGATCTCCTGACTGAAATAGCCTGCAGGATCTCATTTTCCCCCGATCAGAAATGAACGGTACACTTAGTAGGTAGGCCTAGTCAGGGTTAGTGAACGTTAACATGGAAGGCAATGACAACCAGATGGTTACCCTGGCCTGGTTATTACCAGATGGTTACCCTGGCCGGGTTATTACCAGATGGTTACCCTGGCCGGGTTATTACCAGATGGTTACCCTGGCCTGGTTCTTACCAGATGGTTACCCTGGCCTGGTTATTACCAAATGGTTACCCTGGCCTGGTTATTACCAGATGGTTACCCTGGCCGGGTTATTACCAGATGGTTACCCTGGCCTGGTTATTATTATTATATTTCTTGTTTTTACTTTGCCTGAGTTTCCCAAAGCCACCCAAAATCATTCAAGAGAGAAATATAACACAATACAATGCCCCTTTTTTACTATTCTTGTTTAAAATGGGTTAAAACGAGTATCATGATCCGAATATGATCATAARATTGACAATTTGAATGCCATTTTGCCTTTATGGTGATGCGACAAGTGTCTTCTGTAAATAACGATGGWTCGGCCTGTGTGTATTTTTAGTCCKAAAAAAAKAACGTTTTGTGTAAYTCAGATGTGGAAAAAAGCCTCCTGCAGTTTATTTTAGACAAGGGGGTCATTATTTTTTTATGTAGTGATGATGCTCTTGTTTTCACAGGAAACAGTTTAGGGCTGTTGAGAGTGATTGAGAATGTCCTGAAAGGGATACAGCATGTATTCACAACTCAAAGGTCATTGTTGAGGGAGAGAGTTAGAGGGAGAGAGTTAGAGGGAGAGAGTTAGAGAGAGAGAAAGAAAGAAAGAAATGGGAATATCCCAATTACAAGATTACCAGAAAACACAGAAAAAAATGGTTAATAAAATCTCTATCTAATTTTTTTACACCGTTTTTGATACAGCATCAAATTGTTTAAAAAAAATAATCTATAAATACATGAATAGTGTACTGCAATTTGTAAAATCTTAGAGTAGACAATTGATTCCTTATTATATACCTTTTCTCATTGGTCACCTATTTCAAGGGATTATTTTACATTTTTTGCCATATTGTCGAATTGAAATGTACCTCCTGTTATACAGTCGGAATGACCTGTTTTATTTAATGTTCAAATTCTTCTTCACTAACGACTTTGAAAGTGACCCTTAGCAATAACGTAAGGTGCTGCCTGGTGGTGGTGGTGGTGGTGAGTGGTCAATGCAGGTTAGATGAGTGATGATGTACTACACGCATAATGATGATGATGTGCACGCATAATGATGATGATGATGTACACGCATAATGATGATGATGATGATGATGTGCACGCATAATGATGACGATGTACCTACATGGTTTGTTTTTGTCAGATACCAAGTGTTGCTTTTTGAGTGTCTGGAAGCCGACCTCCGTCTATCGATATCCAGATAATTCTTCCTTCTTCACACGTTTGAAATTCTAATCCAACAAGTCCCAATAGTATTGGAATGAATGAATCATCAATATATATATATATATATATATAACAGAGTGGATTATGATGGTATATCTTGCTTGGTATGTTGCCGTACATTATAATATAGAGATTTATTTTTTATTGATGAGTTTGGGTTATAATTGGTTTTCTAATGCTTCCCCATATTGATGAGTCAATATGTCTACGTCCATAGAGGTTTCATTAAGACGTGTTATCCATCTATCTAATCATGTCAGCCATTTTGAGACCCCTTGATTCCTGTCACAATAACTGGTTCATAATTCTGTCTCCTTGAACTAAAACTGGTATTATTAATCTTGACTAGATGACACATTTTGACGTTGAACCTCGAACCGTTCAAAAAAAGGTTAACATGGTTGTAGATCTCCTTTCAGTTCAATGTTTCCATCACACTCACCACCGTGAAATACAGATTAGGTTTATGAGTTATATGTAAAYTAACTTGCTGACCCRCCCCCCCTGCGTCCACAGATCATGTCATCACTTCAGTTCTTTTGATTTCTGACGAGGAACAAGCTGCAGTAATCGTCCTAGATGGTTTATCCCAATAGGGTTGTTAGTTAGTCAAATAATAAATACATAATTACATATGACAGTTACTGAGATCGACAAAGATTTTGTTCCCACGTTTGAGTGAGATTTATAGAACAATAGGTACGTTTTTTTGTTTTGTTGGTTTATATATATTTTTTAGTGGCGTAGTCATTTCACCATTAAGCTCCATTCATTCATTAGGCTAGCAAAATAATCGGGCTTAGTTACACTGAGTCAAATCCTAACTTAAGATAAGCACGTGTGACACACTCAAGCACACATGTTGTGTTAAAACCCGTACATGTCCATAAGTGAAAGTGTTAGTGACGTATGTTTCTCAAATTCGGGTTTTATTCCCATTTGACTCAAATTAAGAGGAGATGATGATGATGTTCTGATTGTGCGAAGCTTAACGGAGAAGAAACCAACGATGCAAAAAAAAAATTAAAATGTAATCGCAGTCAGTAACTGGTTCAAATGCCTTGTTGACAGAATATCATATCTGTTGGCTACATTTCAGTTGCATTACAGTTCAGATATCAGCAACGGTATTGCAAAAGATATGGAATCCACAACAAAAAAAACATTATTCTTTTCATTTAGAACCCGATAGCGGTCCTGAAGGATACACGTTAAGGTGTGTCAACCTTTACGTTTTGTTGAAGCCGATGGACGAGTGCCCTCCATCTCATTAGCTTTTCTGTGTTTCTGTGTTGTCCATTTTCTTTCATTAGATTTCCTTTTTTTTTGTGGCCCATTTGAAATGTAGAGATTGGTGTGTGTGTGTGTGTCAAATCAAATCAGCCTTAGAAATTAATMTCTTCATATGCAGCAAGCAGGACTGACTGAAGGCCTCCTAAAGCCCCGACAAGGTGCATATTTTACTATATTATTTTGTTTGCTATAGAGAATGTTTTCTTCATTTAGTTTTTAAATTCATGAGTGAATTAGTACTTACGATTGGAATAATGATGATAGTAACAATAGTGATAGTGATGATTATAATAATTACAAGAATAATATGGTTATCATAATGGTTTCAGGGGGACATTATACACTGTTTGTCCTTCATTTTTGTCATTTTGTTACTTGAAATACCTGTTTCCCCACCCCCCCACCGCCTTCCCAATAAAAATGGGACTCCTCTGGTTCGCAAACAAAATGGTTGCCAAAGTACAGCGCAGTGAAAAGTTATTTTGGCTTGTCTTAACACATTTCCACGTATCAGACAGACGTTCAATTGACATGCTAAAACACATGACAAAGAGCTAGCCTCTTTGTAAGCCACCCCATGGGGAAGGAGGGAGGAATTAGAGGGATGATACCCCATGGGGAAGGAGGGGGAAATTAGAGTGATGATACCCCATGGGGAAGAGGAGGAAGGGAGGGAGGATTAGAGGGATGATACCCATGGGGAGGAATTAGAAGGGATGATACCCCATGGGGAGGAATTAGAGGGATGATACCGCCATGGGGAGGAAATAGAGGGATGATACCCTGTGATTCCCATGGGGAGGAAATGGGGATGATCCTACCCCATGTGGAGGAAATAGAGGGATGATACCCATGGGGAGGAATTAGAGGGATGATACCCCATGGGGAGAATTAGAGGGATGATACCCCATGTGGAGGAATTTGAGGGATGATACCCATGGGGAGGAATTAGAGGGATGATACCCCATGTGGAGGAAATAGAGGGATGATACCCATGGGGAGGAATTAAGGATGATACATGGGAGGAATTAGAGGATGTACCCATGTGGAGGAAATAGAGGGATGATACCCATGGGGAGAATTAGAGGGATCGATACCCATGTGGAGGAATAGTAGGGATGATACCCCATGTGGAGGAAATAGAGGGATGAATACCCCATGGGAGGAAATAGAGGGATGATACCCCATGTGGATGGAAATAAGGGATAGATACCCATGTGGAGGAATAGAGGGATGATACCCATGTGGAGGAAATAGAGGATGATACCCATGTGGATGAAATAGAGGGATGATACCCCATGGGAGGAAATAGAGGGATGAATCCCATGTGGAGGAAATAGAGGGATGATACCCCATGTGGAGGAAATAGAGGGATGATACCCCATGTGGAGGAAATAGAGGGATGATACCCCATGTGGATGAAATAGAGGGATGATACCCCATGGACTGAGAAAATAGAGGGATGATACCCCATGTGGAGGAAATAGAGGGATGATACCCCATGTGGAGGAAATAGAGGGATGATACCCCATGGACTGAGAAAATGCAGATTGAAGGAAAACGGTTTTCCATCTGGAGCGGTCGGGAAAAGCCTGACAATCGTCCTTGACCGCAGGGAACTTACAACCTAGAGAAGAGGGATGTACACATGTATGAATGCTTGAGTAAACAATGCATGGTGAAAAATGCATTTTTCTTCTCCTGTGTTTTAATAACATTGTTTTATTTATGCCACTAGACACTGTATGTTGAAATCTTGTATTAAAAAAAAAAAGTGTTTTCACCCAACTATTATTGTGACCTTCTCTTATTGGCTTGTTTGGTCTTGTACCAATGGGAGTGTTTCATCCTTGACGGACATGTATTTTATTTGTACCAGAAAGCTCGACAACAACAAAAATGTATCTCGACTGAAACTAGAAGCGTGTCGTACTCAACGCTAACTGTCCAGTATCCTTGTGATAGCAGAAAGCAGTACTATTGTGATCTACGTAGCCTTCAATGAACTTATACCTATATTATATATTATATATATTGAACCCAAAGACGCTGTGTATGAGCAGCATTTGTTGTCTCATTTCCGTCACATATATCCCTCAAGCTACTTTATATGGGTTTAAGAAACACGTGGGTTTTTTTCTGTAGCTGCGACATTGCAGAGAGGTTTGTGTGGGGACGATGACGGTGTCTTTTCAAATGAAGGAAGGTGAATACTGATAAAATGTTAATCGATCAAATTTCAATCAATCGAATTTATTTATAAAGCCCTTCTCACCCATGGAGTGGTCCCCTATCAGCACTATTCTGTACCCTTGGATTGGTCCCTTATCAACACTATTCTATACCCATGGAGTGGTCCCCTATCAGCACTATTCTATACCCTTGGATTGGTCCCTTATCAACACTATTCTATACCCATGGAGTGGTCCCCTATCAACACTATTCTATACCC
>NW_019944078.1:33606-47719 GCF_002910315.2 Salvelinus sp. IW2-2015
AGTGGGGCATCGGCCTACAATTTCTAGTTTCATTACAGTTCAGATATCAGCAACGTATTGCAAATATATGAATCCACACAAAAAAACATATTCTTTTCATTTAGAACACCGATACGGGTCCTGAAGATACACGTTAAGGTGTGTCACCTTTATTCTTGTTTAAGCCGATGACGAGTGCCCTCCATCCCATTAGCTTTTCTGTGTTTCTGTGTTGTCCATTTTCTTTCATTAGATTTCCTTTTTTTTTGCCCATTGAAATTAGAGATTGGTGTGTGTGGTTGTCAAATCAAATCAGCCTTAGAAATTAATTTCTTCATATCAGCAAGCAGGACTGTGAAGGCCTCCTAAAGCCCCGACAAGGTGCATATTTTACTAGATTATTTTTTGCATAGAGAATGTTTTTCTCATTTAGTTTTTAAATTCATGATGAATTAGTACTTACGATTGGAATAATGATGATAGAACAATATGATAGTGATGATTATAATAATTTACAAGAATAATATGGTTATCATAATGTTTCAGGGGACATTATACACTGTTTGTCCTTCATTTTTGTCATTATTACTTGAAATACCTGTTCCCCCACCCCCCCACCGCCTTCCCAATAAAAATGGGACTCCTCTGTCGCAAACAAAATGGTTGCCAAGTACAGCGCATGAAAAGTTATTTGCTTGTCTTAACACTTCCACGTATCAGACAGACGTTCAATTGACATGCTAAACACATGACAAGGAGCTAGCCTCTTTATAAGCCACCCCATGGGAAAGGGGAGGGAATGAGGGGATGATACCCATGGGGAAGGAGGGGGAATTAGAGTATGATACCCCATGGAAGAAGGACGGAGGAGTATTAGAGGGATGATACCCCATGGGAGGAATTAAGGGATGATACCCCATGTGGAGAAATTAGAGGGATGATACCCCATGGGAGGAAATAGAGGATGATACCCCATGGGGAGGAAATAAGGATGATACCCCATGGGAGAATAGGAGTACCCCATTGTGGAGAAATAGAGGGATATGTAACCCAATGTGGAGGAAATAGAGGGATGATACCCCATGGGAGAAATAGAGGGATGATACCCCATGTGAGAAATCGAGATGATATCCCCATGTGGAGGAATAGAGGATGATACCCCATGTGGAGAAATAGAGGATGATACCCCATGTGGGAGGAAACATAGAGGATGAATACCCCATGTGGTAAATAGCAGGGATGATGATACCCATTGGAGAAATAAGAGGATGATACCCCATGTGGAGGAAATAGAAGGGATGATACCCCCATGTGGATGAAATGAGAATTGGGATGAGGGATACCCCATGTGGAGGAAATAGAGGATGATATCCCATGGACGGAGAAAATGCAGATTGAAGGAAAACGGTTTTCCATCTGGAGCGGTCGGGAAACCTGACAATCGTCCTTGACCGCAGGAACTTACAACCTAGAGAAGAGGATTACACATGGATGAATGCTTGAGAAAAATGCTGGTGAAAAATGCATTTTCTTCTCCTGTGTTTTAATAACATTTTTTATTTATGCCACTAACACTGTATGTTGAAATCTTGTATAAAAAAAAAAAGTGTTTTCACCCAACTATTATTGTGACCTTCTCTTATTGGCTTGTTTGTCTATCCAATGGGAGTGTTTCATCCTTGACGGACATGTATTTATTTGTACCAGAAAGCTCGACACAACAAAAATGTATCTCGACTGAACTAGAAGCGTTCGTACTCAACGTAACTGTCCAGTATCCTTGTGATAGCAGAAAGCATACTATGTATCTACGTAGCCTTCAATGAAACCTTATACCTATATTATATATTATATATATTATACCAAAGACGCTGTGTATGAGCAGCATTTGTTGTCTCATTTCCGTCACATAATCCCTCAAGCTACTTTATATGGGTTTAAGAAACACGTTGGTTTTTTTCTGTAGCTGCGACATTGCAGAGAGGTGTGTGGGACGATGACGTGTCTTTTCAAATGAAGGAAGTGAATACTGATAAAATGTTAATCGATCAAATTTCAACAATCGAATTATTTATAAAGCTTCTACCATGGAGTGGTCCTATCAGCCATTCTGATCCCTTGATTGGTCCCTTATCAACACTATTCTTACCCATGATGGTCCCCTATCAGCACTATTCTATACCCTTGGATGGTCCTTATCAACACTATCTATACCCATGGAGTGGTCCCCTATAACACTATTCTATACCCATGGAGTGCGTCCCTATCACACTATTCTATACCTTGGATGTCCCCTATCAACACTATTCTACACCATGGAGTGGTCCCCTATCAGCATATTCTATACCTTGGAGTGTCCCCTATCAACACTATTCTACACCCTGGAGTGGTCCCCTTCAACAATTCTATACCCTTGGAGTGGTCCCCTTCACACTATTCTACACCCTGGATGCCCCTATCAACACTATTCTATACCCTGGATGTCCCCTACTTAACACTATTCTATACCCATGGAGCGTCCCCTATCAACACTATTCTATACCCATGGATGTGTCCCTTCAACACTATTCTATACCTTGGAGTTCCCCTATCAACACTATTCTTACCCTTGATGTGTCCCCCTATCAACACTATTCTACACCCATGGAGTGGTCCCCATCAACACTATTCTATCCTTTGGTGGTCCCCTATCAACACTATTCTAACCCTTGGAGTGGTCCCCTATTAACACTATTATACCCTTGGAGTGTCCCCTATCAACACTATTCTATACCCTTGGAGTGGTAACCCCTATCTACACTATTCTATACACTTTAGAGTGGTCCCCTATCAACACTATTCCTATACCCTTGGATGGTCCCCTTTCAACACTATTCTATACCCTTGGAGTGGTCCCCTATCAACACTATTCTATACCCTTGAGTGGTCCCCTATCAACACTATTCTATACCCTTGGAGTTCTCGACCTATCAACACTATTCTATACCCTTGGAGTGGTCCCTATCAACACTATTCATATACCCTTGATTCCCCTAGCAACACGTATTCTATACCCTGGATGTCCCCTATCAACACTATTCTATACCCATGGAGTGGTCCCCCTATCAACACTATTCATATGCACCCTTGAGTGGCTCCCCTATTCACACTATTCTATACCCTTGGAGTGGTCCCCTATCAACACTATTCTAAACCTTTGGAGTGGTCCCCTATCAACACTATTCTACACCTTTGGAGTGGTCCCCTATCAGCACTATTCTATACCTTTGGAGTGGTCCCCTATCAACACTATTCTGCACCCTTGGAGTGGTCCCCTATCAGCACTATTCTATACCTTTGGAGTGGTCCCCTATCAACACTATTCTGCACCCTTGGAGTGGTCCCCAAACAGTAGTTAACAAACATTTAAAACTTTGGATCCTACAGTACATGGGCTCTATCTTAATTTGTCTTTCCGTGATACCTCGCATCCCACTTCCTGCCTCCTCAACCATATTGGTGAAGAAAGTCCAAGTTCCCTCCCCTCAGACCTTCTCCAAGCCGTTTTGAGATGGATACGTGGTGAACGGATGCGATGATTCAAGAAGATGAATTGGGGGGGGAAAGGGATCTTTTAAACTGTTATACCACAGCATTGTTAAATACTCATTCCTGATTGGGTAGAAGGGCATTCTAGAATGGAGGTTAAAACCAGATAACGGGACAGATAATTGGGTGGCTTTGATGCAATAAGCACCTACACATGCAGACTGTACTTGCTACAAAGTTACTGTAAGCTAAACCAACAACCACACAAACTGAAATTGTAGGTACATTTGAAAGCTAGCTAGCTAGCATTGATTTGTTTTCGCAGAGATACATTTTTGGGGGGGATTATCTCGATGAACATGAATTTCTCRGGTTCCCTCCGCCACTAAAACCTTCCCACATGTTTCTAGTTTCACCAGCTGATTTCCACAACTGATATTTTAGAATTCTGTTGTCATAACAAAAATATAAACGCAACATGCAACAATGTCAAAGATTTGACTGAGTTACAGTTCGTATAAGGAAGTCAGTCAATTGTAATACATTCATCAGGCCCTAATCTATGGATTTCACATGACTGGGAATACAGATATGCACAGGGGTGCAACTTTCACTGGGGACATGTACCACACATTCTGAAATTGCATGTTTGCCCCCCCCCCCCCAGTTTTATCATTGGAATGTGATACAAAACATCTTTCATATCTTTCCCGTCTTTCCTTCATGACTCTAACCCTTTAGCACGAGGGCGTCAAACTCTTTCCACAAAGAGCTTTTTGGTTTTTCCTTTCAATTAAGCCCTAGACAACCAGGTGAGGGGAGTTCCTTACTAATTAGTGACCTAGACAACCAGGTGAGGGGAGTTCCTTACTAATTAGTGACCTAGACAACCAGTGAGGGGAGTTCCTTACTAATTAGTGACCTTAATTAATCAAGCACGAGGGTGGCGTGAATCTCAATTCAATTCAAGGGGCTTTATTGTAAAGGGAAACATATGTTAACATTGCCAAAGCAAGTGAAGTAGATAATAAACAAAAGGGAAATAAACAATAAAAAATTAACAATAAACATTACACATACAGAAGTGCCAAAAGAATAAAGACATTTCAAATGTCATATGTCTATATACCGTGTTGTAACGATATGCAAATAGTTAAAGTACAAAAGTAAAAACAAATATAGATTGTTGTTACAATGGTGTTTGTTCTTCACTGGTTGACTTTTTCTTGTGGCAACAGGTCACACATCTTGCTGCTGTGACAGCCAAATAGCATTTCAGTTTGCTCAGTTTTTTTTCTCTCCAATGTGTCAAGTAATTATCTTTTATATTTCTCATGATTGGGTTGGTTCGAATTGTTTTCCTGTGCTGGTGCTCTGTGGGGTCTGTTTGTGTTTGTGAACAGAGCCCCAGGACCAGCTTGCTTAGGGGACTCTTCTCCAGGTTCATCTCTCTGTAGGTGATGGCTTTGTTATGGAAGGTTTGGGAATCGCTTCTTTTTAGATGGTTGTAGAATTTATCGTCTCTTTTCTGGATTTTGATAATTATCGAGTATCGGCCTAATTCTGCTCTGCATGCATTATTAGGTGTTTTATGTTGTACACTGCATGCAGAGTCTCAATTTGGTGTTTGTCCCATTTTGTGAATTATTGGTTGGTGAGCGAACCCCAGACCTCACAACCATAAAGGGCAATGGGTTCTATAACTGATTCAAGTATTTTTAGCCAGATCCTAATTGGTATGTCGAATTTTATAATCCTTTTGATGGCATAGAATGCCCTTCTTGCCTTGTCTCTCAGATCATTCACAGCTTTGTGGAAGTTACCTGTGCCGTTGATGTTTAGACCAAGGTATGTATAGTTTTGTGTGTGCTCTAGTGCAATGGTGTCTGGATGGAATTTGTATTTGTGGTCATGGCAACTGGACCTATTTTTGGAACACCATTATTTTTGTCTTACTGAGATTTAATGTCAGGGCCCAGGTCTGGCAGAGTTTGTGCAGAAGATCTAGGTGCTGCTGTAGGCCCTCCTTGGCTGGGGACAGAAGCACCAGATCATCAGCAAATAATAGACATTTGTCTTCAGATTCTAGTAGGGTGAGGCCGGGTGCTGCAGACTTTTCTAGTGCCCACGCCAATTCGTTGATATATATGTTGAAGAGGGTGGGGTTGAAGCTGCATCCCTGTCTCACCCCACGGCCCTGTGGGAAGAAATGTGTGTGTTTTTTTGCCAGTTTTAACCGCACATCTGTTGTTTGTCTACATGGATTTTATAATGTCGGATGTTTTACCCCCAACACCACTTTCCATCAATTTGTATAGCAGACCCTCGTGGTAATTTCATAAAAAGCCAATTTGAATTGGGAACGTAATGTTTACTGTTCATTTTATATTGTTTATTTCACTTTTGTTTATTATTTATTTCACTTGCTTTGGAAATGTAAACATATGTTTCCCATGCCAATAAAGCACTTTGAATTTAGAGACAGAGCGAGAGAACGAGAAGGGGAGATTAACATAAATTTTTCCCACGCCAATAAAGCCCCTTGAATTGAAATTGAATTGAATTGAGAGAGACTGTGAGTGAACTTGAATGAACTACAGGACAAAATACAAACTCTCCAACTCAAAAAGGCCTGTGATGTTGATGGTATCCTACATGAAATTATAAAATATACAGACCACAAATTGCAATTGACTATACTTTTTAAAATCTTCCTCAGATCTGGCATCTTCCCCAATATTTGGAACCAAGGACTGATCACCCCAATCCACAAAAGTGGAGACAAATTTGACCCCAATAACTACCGTGGGATATGCGTCAACAGCAACCTTGGGAAAATCCTCTGCATTATCATTAACAGCAGACWCATACATTTCCTCAGTGAAAACAATGTACTGAGAAAATGTCAAATTGGCTTTTTACCAAATTATCGTATGACAGACCACGTGCACACCCTGATTGACAAACTAACAAACCAAAACAAAGGCAAAGACTTCTCATTCTTTGTTGATTTCAAAAAGGGCTTTGACTCAATTTCGCATCAGGGTCTGCTATACAAATTGATGGAAAGTGGTTTTGGGGGAAAAAGTCCAGTTGCCAGGATCAGAAATACAAATTCCATCTAGACACCGTTGCCCTCGAGCACACAAAAAACTATACATACCTTGGCCTAAACATCAGCACCACAGGTAACTTCCACAAAGCTGTGAACGATCTGAGAGACAAGGCAAGAAGGGCCTTATATGACATCAAAAGGAACATAAAATTCAACATAGCAATTACGATCTGGCTAAAAATACTTGAATCAGTTATAGAACCCATTGCCCTTTATGGTTGAACGGTCTGGGGTCCGCTCACCAACCAAAAATTCACAAAATCAGACAAACACCAAATTGAGACTGCATGCATAATTCTGCAAAAATATCCTCAGTGTACAACATAAAACACCAAATAATGCTTGCAGGCCGATACCCGCTAATTATCCAAATCCATAAAAGAGCCATTAAATTCTACAACCACCTAAAAGGAAGTGATTCCTAAACCTTCCATAACGTCTTATGGCTGCAGGGGCAGTATTGAGTAGCTTGGATGAAAAGGTGCCCAGAGCTARCCAGAGTAAACTGCCTGCTCCTCAGTCCCAGTTGCTAATATATGCATATTATTATTAGTGTTGGATAGAAAACACTCTGAAGTTTCTAAAACTGTTTGAATGATGTCTGTGAGTATAACAGAACTCATATGGCAGGCAAAAACCTGAGAAAAAATCCAACCAGGAAGTGGGAAATCTGAGGTTTGTAGGTTTTCAACTAATCGCCTATCGAATACACAGTGGGATATGGGTCATTTTGCACTTCATAAGGCTTCCACTAGATGTCAACAGTCTTTAGAATCTTGTCTGATGCTTCTACTGTGAAGTGGGGCCGAATGAGAGGGGATTGAGTAAGGTCTACCATGACCTGAACATGCGCTGACCAAGCGCGTTCATGTGAGAGCGAGCTCTGTTCTATCGCATTTCTGAAGACAAAGGAATTATCCGGTTGGAACATTATTGAAGATTTATGTTAAAAACATCCTAAAGATTGATTCAATACATCGTTTGACATGTTTCTACTGACTGTTATGGAACTTTTTGACATTTCGTCTGCTTTTAGTGAACGCGCTTCGTGACTTTGGATTTGTTTACCAAACGTGCTAACAAAAGTAGCTAATTGGACATAAATGATGGACATTACCGAACAAATCAAACATTTATTGTGGAACTGGGATTCCTGGGAGTGCATTCTGATGAAGATCATCAAAGGTAAGTGAATATTTATAATGTTATTTCTGACTTCTGTTGACTGCACAATATGGCGGGCATATTTTTATCTTGATGCGTCTGAGTGCCGACCTCAGATTATTGCATGGTTTGCTTTTTCCGTAAAGCTTTTTTGAAATCTGACACAGCGGTTGCATTAAGGAGAAGTGGATCTAAAATTCCATGTATAACACTTGATCTTTGATCAATGTTTATTATGAGTATTTCTGTAAATTGATGTGGCTCTCTGCAAAATCACCGGATGTTTTTGGAACTACTGAACATAACGCGCCAATGTATACTGAGATTTTTTGATATAAATATGAACTTTACCGAACAAAACATACATGTATACATCTATAAACCAATGAGGAGATGGGAGAGGCAGGACCTGCAGCGCGATCTGCGTCAGAAATAGGAATGAGTTCTATTTTAGCCCTTGGCGTCGCAGATGCTCGTTGGTGCGCGCGAGCAGTGTGGGTGCAATAATTGAATAACATGGACTTCTAAATTTATTTTGCGACGCTCGCGCACGCGACGTGTCCGGTCTGGTCAGCATGTTATCCCCTGATCTGTTATCCTCTGATCTCTCCTGCAACCACCACAGAGAGGGTTTAGACCAGCTGAAAACAGCATGAACAGCTGGTTGCTGTGAAGCTTGACTGCAGAATGTGACAGCTACAAAAAGTCCTGTCTAAATCTCTCCTCAATTTGTCCCCTTCTCTGTCCTAGAGCCTCATTCTCAAAGTAGTGGAGGAGAAGTTATGAAGGGAGAGAACTTGTCCTCCATAATGGTTGAAAAAAGAGGCAAGGAAATAGGATTTGATAAATCTCAGAAAAACGAAAGACAGACAGGGATTCAATCTCAGGAGCGTTGCACTATACTACAGACACTGCGGCTTTTTAAAGGCAATTTCCCCAATGTTCGTGGAGATCACAGTAAACACTGCAGATGCTCAGGCGGAAATGACACTTAACAAAAATATAACCGTAACATATTAATGGTTGTTTCCATGTTTCATGAGCTGAAATTAAAAATATCCCAGAAATGTTCCATATAAACTAAAAGCTTATTTCGGTCAAATGTTGCCAACAAATTTGTTTTTCATCCCTGTTAGTGAGGATTTCTCCTTATTAAAATAATCCGTTCACCTGACATGTGTGGCATATCAAAAAGCGGATGCTTTATTGTGCTGGGGGACAATAAAAGGCCACTCTAAAATGTGCAGTTTTGTCACACAGCGCAATGCRACAGAAGTGTTCAGGGAGCGTGCGATTGGCTGACTCCYGGAAGGTCCACCAGAGCTGTTGCCAGAGAATGTCATGTTAATTTCAGTACCATAGGATGTCGTTTTAGAGAATTTAGCTGTATGTCCAACCGGCCTCACAACCGCAGACCACGTGTAACCACGGCCAGCCCAGGACCTCCACATCCGGCTTCTTCACCTGCGGGATCGTCTGAGACCAGCCACCCGGACGGCTGATGAAACTGTGAGTTTGCAAAACCGAAGAATTTCTCTTCACGGATGAATCCCAGTGTCAACTGTACCGGGCAGATGGCACTGAGCATGTATGGCATGGTGGGCGAGCGGTTTGCTGATGTCAACGTTGTGAACAGAGTTCCCAGTGGTGGCGGTGGGGTTATGGTATAAGCTACGGACAACGTACACAATTGCACTTTATCGATGGCGATTTGAATGCACAGAAATACCGTGACGAGATCCTGAGGCCCATTGTCGTGCCATTCATCCGCCGCCATCACCTCGTGTTTCAGCCTTTTCATGCAATGCCCCATATCGCAAGGATCTGTACACAATTCCTGGAAGCTGAGAATGTCCCAGTTCTTCCATGGCCTACATACTCACCAGACATGTCACCCATTGAGCATGTTTGGGATGCTCTGGATTGACGTGTACGACAGCGTGTTCCAGTTCCCGCCAATATCAAGCAACTTTGCACAGCCATTGAAGAGGAGTGGGACAACATTCCCCAGGCCACAATCAACAGCCTGATCCACTCAATACAAATGAGATGTGTCCCGCTGCATGAGACAAATGGTGGGTCACACCTGATACTGACTGGTTTTCTGATCCACNCCCAGTGGTGGCGGTGGGGTTATGGTATAAGCTACGGACAATGTACACAATTGCACTTTATCGATGGCGATTTGAATGCACAGAAATACCGTGACGAGATCCTGAAGCCCATTGCCCTGCCATTCATCCGCCGCCATCACCTCATGTTTCAGCCTTTTCATGCAATGCCCCATATCGCAAGGATCTGTACACAATTCCTGGAAGCTGAAAATGTCCCAGTTCTTCCATGGCCTACATACTCACCAGACATGTCACCCATTGAGCATGTTTGGGATGCTGTGGATTGACGTGTATGACAGCGTGTTCCAGTTCCCGCCAATATCAAGCAACTTCGCACAGCCATTGAAGAGGAGCGGGACAACATTCCCCAGGCCACAATCAACAGCCTGATCAACTCTATGCGAAGGAGATGTGTCGTGCTGCATGAGGAAAATGGTGGTCACACCAGATATTGGTTTTCTGATCCACACCCCAATTTTTTTTTTTAAGGTATCTGTTGGTCACAGACACCTTATCTATATTCCCAGTCATGTGAAATCTATAGATTAGGGTCTAAAGAATTTAATTTCAATTGACTGATTTCCTTATGTGAACTGTAACTCAGTTAAATCTTTGACGTTGTTGCATGTTGCGTTTCTGTTTTTGTTCAGTCTACCTTTTAAATGTCAAACAATATACAACGCCCCTTGGATAGAATCCTTGCCATAATAAATCCTAATACCCCTCTTTGGACTGGCCACTCTACGGCTGTGAAATGAGTCTGCTGGTCCATAGAACGGCAGATCAACAGACCTCCAGCTAGTTCATCTAGCCGGTGTTGTTTCACAGTATTTCCCCTCAGCTCATTAAAGCAACAGGAAGTGTTAGAGAACCGAGATTACACATTAGAGCCAACTATTAAAGCTGTAGTGAGTAGAGGCCTTAGTAAATACTCTGTGTCTGGCTGATTGGTCATTCTCATTTCAATTATTCTTAGCTGTATGAGGASAGGCAGGTAGCCTAGTGGTTAGAGCGTTGGYCRAGTAACRGAAAGGTTGCTAGATCGAATCCCCCGAGCTGACAAGMTAAAAATCTGTCATTCTGCCCTTGAACAKGGCAGTTAACCCACTGTTCCRCGGTAGTCTGTCATTATAAATAAGAATTTCTTCTTAACTGACTTCCCTGGWTAAATATATATATAGTTATATATWTTTTTTAATTAGGTGGAAATTCAATTAATCCTGAAAACAAAGTCTAGTCTGAAGAATGAAGGTTAAATATCCTGCTGTAATGGTGATGTGATATCTGGTAGATGCAGAAGGAAAGTGATATAACATTCCAGAACTAGAYTTGTTGCTTCAAATAAAAAGCAAAGTTATCATTTATTCTGAAACCAAAGTCCAAGGACTGAAGGTGAAAAATCTGCATTGGCCAAACTGGTAAAGAAGTGATGTGTTCAGTCCATCTCTGTTTRATGCCAGATACTGCAACAACAGCCAGCCACAAGAGGCTCTCTCCAAGTCTATCAACAGTTAAATGACCTCATCTTCCTCTCCACTTTCTCCAGCGCTATTGACCGTTCATTGGCCACTACATTTTCAGTATTCAATTGGTCGCCGTCACCATGCAGTGGAAATCAAGTCCGGTGGAAATCAAGGTACTGACAGCTAAAATACTTCTACAAAAATCATTAGCGTGTCCTTGAAATGAACCTGTAGATTTCCTCTTTAAGAGCTCTATTTAATCCGTATCYCTGASGAGTTACAGATTCCCTGAAGTAAATGTAAAGGGCATTTCCAATACATATGCAGCGTCGTTTACCATGAATGCAATGTCCGCTAACGAGACAGACAGAGACTGATAGAGACAAACAGACAGAGAGAGATAGAAAGTGACAGACAGAGACAGAGACAGAGACAGAGACAGAGAGAGAGAAGAGAGAGAGAGGAGAGAGAGAGAGAGAGAGAGAGAGAGAGAGAGAGAGAGAGAGAGAGAGAGAGAGAGAGAGAGAGAGAGAGAGAGAGAGAGGAGAGAGAGAGAGAGAGAGAGAGAGAGAGAGAGAGAGACGAGACAGACAGACAGACAGACAGACAGACAGACAGACAGACAGACAGACAGACAGACAGACAGACAGACAGACAGACAGACAGACAGACAGACAGACAGACAGACAGACAGAACAGACAAGACAGACAGAGGAAGATAGAGAGTGACAGATAGACAACAGACAGAGAGAGAGATAGAGAGTGACAGAGATAAGACAACAGACGAGAGAGACAAACAGACAGAGGGAGACAGATACAGACAGACAGACAAGACAGACAGACAGACAGACAGACAGACAGACAGACCAGAAAGACAGGACAGCAGACAGACAAGACAGACAGACAGACAGACAGACAGACAGACAGACATGTAGGTGGTGGTGTTCATCTCTGTTGGACAAAGAGAGGGAAGGTGACACTGCAATAGTTCCAGACTGATTCCTGTTTCATTGTAAACAGAAGGGAAAACAGAAGGGCAAACAAGGGAAATTAGAAGGGGAAACAGAGGGGAACCAGAAAGGGAAACAGAGGGGAACAGAAGAGGAAACAGAGGGGGAAACAGAAGGGGAAACAGAAGGGGAAACAGAGGGGGAAACAGAAGGGGAAACATAGGGGGAAACAGAGGGGAAACAGAAAGGGGAAACAGAGGGGGAGAAATAGAAGGGAAAACAAGAGGGGGGAACAGAGGGGGAAACAGAAGGGGAAAAGAAAGGGAAACAGAGGGGAACAGAAAGGGGAAACAGAGGGGGAAATAGAAGGGGAAAACAGAGGGGGGAACAGAGGGGGAACAGAGGGGGACTGAACAGGGGGGAAACACGAGAGGGGAAACAGAAGGGGAAACAGAAAAGGGAAACAGAGGGGGAAACAGAGAGGGAAACAGAACAGGGGAAACAGAAGGGGAAACAGAAGGGGAAACAGGTCATTGAGACTGATATTGGATGTATAAGGTGATACTAGACCAGCCGAGATTACTCTCTCTCTCTCTCTCTCTCTCTCTCTCTCTCTCTCTTCTCTCTCCTCTCTCCTCTCTCTCTCTCTCAACTCTCTCTCTCGTCTTGCTCTCATTCTCTCCTCTCTCTCGTTCTCTCTCTCTCTCTCTCTCTCTCTCTCTCCTCTCTCTGTCTATCAACAGTTACGACCCGATCTTCCCCTTCTTTTCCTCCAGCAGTATTGACCGTTCATTGGGCACGACGTTTCAGTATTCAATTGGTCACTGTCACCATGCAGTGTGCTGGAGCCGATGTGGCCAGTCCAGTGGGAATCAGGTGTCAGATCAATATATCTGAATCCTCTTAGTTTGTGTCAAGCAGACAAATGATGTCGGAGAAGTGCGAGTTTGGAGACGTATTGATGCCAGTTTTTTTCACTCTGTGTGGTCCTCAAGGTGGTATGCAGACACAAGGCGTGCACAACACACAGACACCTTCACAAACTCACACAGACACACTCTCTCACACAAACACACACACACACACAAAACACTCAGAATGACGGGACAGAACGAGGGACAGAACGAGGGATAGAATGAGGGACAAAATGGGAGACAGAATGAGGGACAGAACGAGGGACAGAACGAGGACAAAATGGGAGACAGAATGAGGGACAGAATGATGGCCAGAATGGGGGACAGAATGAGGGACAGAACACAATCAATTCTTTGTATTTGTTTCAATTAATATCTAGGAGGAGAGGAGGATAATATCTAGGGGAAGGATAATAATCTAGGAGGAGGATAATATCTAGGAGGAGGATAATATCAGGAGGAGGATAATATCTAGGAAGGAGGATAATATCTAGGAGGAGGATAATATCTAGGAGGAGGATTATATTAGGAGGAGGATAATATCTAGGAGGAGGGATAATATTCTAGAGGAGAGGAAGGATAATAATCTAAGGAGGAGAGGAGGATAATATCTAGGAGGGAGAGAGAGGATAATATCTAGGAGGAGAAGAAGGATAATATCTAGGAGGAGGAGAGGATAATATCTAGGAGGAGAGGAGGATAATATCTAGGAGGAGAGAAGGATAATATCTAGGAGGAGAGGAGATAATATCTAGGAGGATAATATCTAGGAGGAAGGATAATATCTCAGGAGGAGAGGAAAGGATAATATGCTAGGAGGAGGATATCTAGGAGGAGAGGAGAATAATATCTAGGAAGAGGAGGATAATATCTAGGAAGGAGGAAT
>NW_019944078.1:50849-58065 GCF_002910315.2 Salvelinus sp. IW2-2015
TCTCTGTCTCTGTCTCTGTCTCTGTCTCAGACTCAGTCTCAGTCTCAGCCTTAGCTTCTGTCTCTCTCTCTCTCTCTTCTCTTGTCTCTGTATCTGTCTCTGTCTCTGTCTCAGCCTTAGCTTCAGACTCTGTCTCTGTCTCTGTCTCAGACTCAGTCTTCAGTCTCAGACTCAGTCTCAGTCTCAGTCTCTGTCTCTGTCTCTGTCTCTGTCTCTGTCTCTGTCTCTGTCTCTGTCTCTGTCTCTGTCTCTGTCTCTGTCTCTGTCTCTGTCTCTGTCTCTGTCTCTGTCTCTGCCTCTGCCTCTGCCTCTGCCTCTGCCTCTCCTCTGTCTCTGTCTCTGTCTCTGTCTCTGTCTCAATCTCAGTTGCAGCCTTTCTAGTTCTAAGAAACTTTGCAGTATTACAATTTTTATGTATTATTTCTTGCATTGTTAACACAGAAAATCTTAAGTGTTATTACATACAGCTGGGAAGAACTATCGGATATCAGAGCGACGTCAACTTACCACCACTACACTACGACCAGGAATACGACTTTCCCGAAGTGGATCCGTTGTCTGAACCACCACAGGGCATTTGAACTGATTCCAGAGGCTGACCCAAAACAACTTCGCTGCAGAAGAGGAAGACGGTCAGACTTCAGACACCACCCACCGCTTCCAAGTATATTACTCACTAATGTCCAGTCTCTAGAGAACAAGGTAGACGAAATTAGGGTATGGGTTGCTTTCCAGACAGACATCAAGGATTGTAACATACTTTGTTTCACGGAAACATGGCTCTATCGGGATGTGCTGTCTCTATTGGGATTTTTTGTGCGTCTCTCCAACAGAAATAATAATCTCTCCGGGAAGAAAGGCAGGGGTGTATGCTGTTCATGATTAACGACTCATGGTGTAATTGTAACAACATACAGGAACTCAAGTCCTTTTGTTCACCTGACCTCGAATTCCTCACAATCAAATGCCAACCGTATTATCTCCCAAGAGAATTCTCGTTGGTTGTCACAGCCGTTTATATCCTCGAGCCGATACCACGACAGCCCTCAAGGAACATCACTGGACTTCATGAAAACTGGAAACCATATATCCTGAGGCTGCATTTATTGTACCTGTGGATTTTAACAAAGCAAATTTAAAAACAAGGCTACCTAAATTGATTGTAGCACTCACGCTGGCAAACACTGGATCACTGCTACTCTAACTTCCGTGATGCATACAAGGCCTTCCTCTGCCCTCCTTACGGCAAATCTGACCACGACTCCATTTCGCTCCTTCCTTCCTATAGGCAGAAACTCAAAAAGGATGTATCCGTGATAAAGACTATTCAATGCTGGTCTGACCAATCGGAATACACGCTTCAAGATTGTTTTGATCACYCAACTGGGACATGTTCTGGGTAGCCTCAGAGAATAATATTGATTTATACACTGATTGGGTGTGAGACTTTATAAGGAAGTGCATCGGAGATGTTGTACCCACTGTGACGATTAAAACCTACCCCAACCAGAAACCGTGGATAGATGGCAGAATTGCGAAACTGAAAGCGCGAACCACCGCATTTCACCATGGAAAGGTGACTGGGAATATGGCCGAATACAAACAGTGTAGTTATTCKCTCCGCAAGGCAATCAAACAAGCAAAAAGTCAGTATAGAGACAAAGTGGAGTCGCAATTCGGCTCAGACACGAGACATATGTGGCAGGGTCTTCAGACAATCACGGATTATAAAAGGAAAACCAAAAATTCACAGTATCACAATTCCAGTGGGTAAAAAGTATATATACACTAAGTTGACTGTGCCTTTAAACGGCTTGGAAAATTCCAGAAAATMATGTCATGACTTTAGAAGCTTCTGATAGGCTAATTGACATTATTTGAATCAATTGGAGGTGTACCTGTGGATGTATTTCAAGGCCTACATTCAAACTCAGTGCCTCTTTGCTTGACAAAAAAAAAAAGCCAGACTAAGGTTTGCAACTGCACTTGGGGACAAAGATCGTACTTTTTGGAGGAATGTCCTCTGGTCTGATGAAACAAAAATATAACTGTTTGAGCATAATGACCATTGTTAAGTTTGGATGAAAAAGGGGGAGGCTTGCAAGCCGAAGAACACCATCCTAACCGTGAAGCACGGGGGTGGCAGAATCATTTTGTGGGGGTACTTTGCTGCAGGAGGGACTAGTGCACTTCACAAAATAGATGGCATCATGAGGAGGTAAAATGATGTAGATTTATTGAAGCAACATCTCAAGACATCAGTCAGGAAGTTAAAGCTTGGTCGCAGATGGGTCTTCCAAATGGACAATGACCCCAAGCATACTTTCAAAGTTGTGGTAAAATGGCTTAAGGACAACACAGTCAAGGTATTGGAGTGGCCATCACAAAGCCCTGGCAAGGAGGCCGACAAACCTGATTCAGTTACACCAGCTCTTTCAGGAAGAATGGGCCAAAATTCACCCAACTTATTGTTGGAAGGCCACCTGAAACGTTTGACCCAATTACACATTTTAAAGGCAATGCTACCAAATACTTATTGAGTGTATGGAAACTTCTGACCCACTGGGAATGTGATGAAAGAAATTAAAGCTGAAATAAATAATTCTCTTTACTATTAATTCTGACACTTCATATTCTTAAAATAAAGTGGTGATCCTAACTGACCTAAGACAGGGAATTTTTACTAGGATTAAAAGTCAGGAATTGTGAAAAACTCAGTTTAAATGTATTTGCRTAAGGTGTATGTAAACTTCCGACAACAACTGTATGTCTGTTGTGGAATTGTTGGATTACTTGTCGGATATTGCTGCACAGTCAGAAATAGAAGCACCACACTCACAATAATATCTGCTAACCATGTGTATGTGACCAATAACATCTGCTAACCTCTGTGATGTGACCAATAACATCTGCTAACCATGTGTATGTGACCATTAACATCTGCTAACCATGTGTATGTGACCAATAACATCTGCAACCATGTGTATGTGACCAATAAACATCTGCTACCATGTGTATGTGACCAATAACATCTGCTAACCATGTGTATGTGACCAATAACATCTGCTAACCATGTGTATGTGACCAATAACATCTGCTAACCATGTGTATGTGACCAATAACATCTGCTAACCATGTGTATGTGACCAATAACATCTGCTAACCATGTGTATATGACCAATAACATCTGCTAACCATGTGTATGTGACCAATAACATCTGCTAACCATGTGTATGTGACCAATAAACATCTGCTAACCATGTGTATGTGACCAATAACAATCTGCTAACCATGTGTATGTGACCAATAACATCTGCTAACCATGTGTATGTGACCAATAACATTTGATTTGATTTGATTTCCCTAACCACGTCCCTCAACCCTATATAATTTCCCTAACCCCGTTCCTCAACCCTATATAATTTCCCTAACCCCGTTCCTCAACTATATCATGATAGATGTGGAATTGTTGGATCTCAATCAGTCGGTGGATGCAATGTCATTGTAACAGACAGAACACATTGTAATGGGTGATGTCAATTCAACGTCTATTCCACATTGGTTCAACGTAATGGCTGGGAATTGCTTATAAATGTCTGATCTTCTGATCACAGGGTAATCTGTCTCTATTGGCGATTAATCACAATGACCAATGATGGGTAATGCTATAGATGAATTATCCAAGGTGTAAACCCGAAAGGGAACTGTTTGGAGGAATGGTCATCATTTAGTGAAATCTTTTAGTTTCCGGATTAGTTTCTTATTCAGGGAAACGCTATCAAAACATGATGCATGTAACGGATTTCCTCTTCGTCTGAAGAGGAGTAGCAAGGATCGGACCAATGTGCAGCGTGGTAAGTGTCCATAATGAGATATTTAATAAATCAACAGAACACTTAACAAAAGTACAAACAAACAACAAACCGAAACAGTCCCGTATGGTGCAAACACAGACACAGGAAACAACCACCCACAAAACACAATAGAAAACAGGGACCTAAATATGGCTCTCAATCACAGACAACAACTGACACCTGCCTCTGATTGAGAACCATACTAGGCCAAACACATAGAAATATAACAACAGAACAAAACATAGAAAAACAACATAGAATGCCCACCCCAACTCACGCCCTGACCAAACTAAAATAAAGACATGGGAACTAAGTTCAGAATGTGACAATGCATCCATTCTTGGCTATGTTCTTTGTAATGAGGAGGAACGTTTGAATAAGGAGATGTTACAAAGCATTATTATTACAGGACAAATTCAAGGTTTTTGAAAAATGATACTTCCCATCTAAAATGCCTTATTTTATCGATAAAGCATTGAAATTGTAATGACAAATCTCTCAATTTTGAAATGAAGGGAAGTTCAGTGTCGTCATGGTAAATGTATGTCCATATTACTCATCTCCGTCTACTCAAGTCCTGGTAAAGGACAGGATCACCCTGTAGTGTGTGGACAGACGCTGTCTGTGTTTGTGTGTGTGTGTATGTGTGTGTGTGTGTGTGTGTGTGTGTGTTTTTTACAGACACGTCGTTCCGTGTCAAATCAAGAGGCACCAAACTCTGTCTGGTGGTCTGAAACCATTCATTTGGTAGTCTAATTATGCTTAGCCTCACTCAAGCTGCCAACAGTTTTATATGAAGAAAAGAAAAGACCATCAACGAAGGCAGAGATTAACCCAGAATGATAGTCAGTGTATCAAAGCGGTTACAGATAGATATACTAAGCTTTGGTATTGAATAACAAGATTGACCGGTTATTCATTTCAAAAACTTTTTGAGTTGCWTTTTATTTTTTATTTTTTAAATGTCAGGCAGTGAGTGATGTGATACTGGCAGAGATACTATTGTGTTTTACGTTCCAAATGGCACCATATTCTCTACATAGTGCACTACTTTTGACCAGAGCCTTATGGGGACTTAGTCAGAAGTAGTGTGCTACACGGGGAATAGGATGCCGTTTGGGCAGCACGCCTGTCTGTCAGCTATAGTAGATTATTGTCACTGTAGCCTAATGAGGAGAAGCAGTTAAGAGACTAATTAGTAATCATTTGAACCATCACTGTTTTGAGGAATTGAGTCTGAATCTGTGCTCTGAGTCGCTCTGCGTCTCTGCCCCAAGGAACGTCACTGCGGGTTGGGGTTAACTGGTGGTGGCAGAGCATCACGTGGGGCTGGTACGTGTCTTGGTGCAAAATGCTGTAGCTAGATACCCTTGTGGGCTACGCACAGCACTATAGCAGAACTGCCACTATACAGAAAGGGGGGAAAGTGTGGCGGAATCGGTGCTGGAATTATTTTTTTGACCTTGGTCGGTGTGTGTGTGTGTGTGTGTGCGGCAGAATGTGTGTGTGTGCATATGTGTGTGGTGTGTGTGTGTGTGTGTGTGTGTGTGTGTGTGTGTGATTGTGTGTGTGTGTGTGTGTGTGTGTGGTGTGTGTGTGTGTGTTGTGTGTGTGTGTGTGATGTGTGTGTGTGCGTGCGTGCCTGTTTGTGTGTGTGAATAGTCTCAATGGGCCCTAGAAGACCTACAGTGTCCTGGAGGGACTGTTGGGGCAGGACTTGTTAGAAGTCACATGTTACGTCACTTTTGTTTAGAGGTGTTTGTTAATGACTGACGTGCAGATGTGAAATAAATAATAAAAAAATATGAATGTCATGTTAATTTAGATTTGAGACCATGTTTAGCCATTTACGTTATACTCATATTCAGACACGACTCGGGCTATTAAACGTTTCAGAAATGCCATGAAATGTAATGCCATGTATTTAATAGGGTCGCAACGTTTTAACTCGGTGACAGGAAGGCTTGTTATGCTAAACTAAGGTTAAGGAAATTAAAAATATTTTTCTCAAGGCCACTCCTAATTATAAAAAAAACCAATCATCCACCCTGCCACTTGTTTACTATCAAGCTGCACACATACTTACGAGACGAGAAGAGTGGGAACAAACCACTGATTACCATACACTATAATACATTACAGTGCAATACATTATATACAATGCATTACAATACATTACCATACACTATAATACATTACAGTGCAATACATTATATTTACAATGCATTACAATACATTACCATACACTATAATACATTACAGTGCAATCAAATCACAATACAATATAAAACATTACAATACAATACATTACATGCATTGCATTACAATACATTACAATATATTGCATTATATTACAATACAATACATTCAGTACAATACATACCAGTATAATACAATACATTACAACACAGTACATTACAATACAATACATTACAGTACAATACATTACAGTATAATACAACACATTACAACACAGTACATTACAATACAATACAGTACAATGCATTACCATACACTATAATACATTACAGTGCAATACATTACATTACAATCAAATACAATCCAATATAATACATTACAATACAATACGTTACAATGCATTGCATTACCATACACTACATTACAATACAATACATTACAAAACATTACAATATATTGCATTATATTATATATATTATATTACAATACATTACATCACAATACATTACAGTACAATACAAAACATTACAATACAATGTAATACATTACAATACAATGTAATACATTACAATACAATACATTACAATGAATTGCATTACTGAACACTACATTACAATACAATATATTACAATACATTACATTATATTACAATACAATACATTACCATATAATATATTGCAATACATTAAAATACAATATATTACAATATATTACAATGCAATACATTACAATACAATACAGTACAGTACAGTACAATACATTACAATACAATACATTACAATGCAATACATTACAATACATTACAATGCAATACAATACAATACAGTGCAATGCATTACATTACAATACAATACATTGCAATACATTACAATACATTACAATACATTACAATACATTACAATACATTACATTACATTACATTACAATACAATACATTACAATACATTACAGACCAATACATTACAATACAATTCATGCTGATGCAATTCATACTGCACCCATAAACACGACTGCATTTGCCTATCTTTTTCACTTTTGCTATTTTATAGGCATGTGACTATAGCTTATAGACATCTGTAGCAGGACATAGTGTCATTGTGGAGACATCTGTAGCAGGACATAGTGTCATTGTGGAGACATCTGTAGCAGGACATAGTGTCATT
>NW_019944078.1:58090-63085 GCF_002910315.2 Salvelinus sp. IW2-2015
CAGATTACGTGTGATTACATGCAATGCTATAGATCAAAGAACATAACTAGTCACCATATCTAGACCCAAGCTCAATTCTTAATTGTAGATTTTAAGACCATGTTTAAAGCCATTTCTAACGATTATACTTTCTTATGTCAGACAGACTCTAGGCTAAGTTAACGAGCGGTCTTTCAGAAATGCCATGAAATGTAATCCATGTACTTAAATAGCGTGCTATACGACACACTGCTTTCATAGCATCAGCCCGGCTGACAGGAAGCGCTTTTCTATGGAACTACAACTAAGGTTAACGGAATTAATGAAGATATTTCTTCTCAAAGCGTACCCACTCCACCTGAATTATTAAATAAAAAAACCCCAATCATTCCACCCCTTTTGCCCACTTGGTTTTACTATCAAGCTGTCACAATAATACTGTGACAACGAGACTGAGAGAGGGGAACCCAAACACGGCTGTATACTCATCACCTACGTATCACCATACCACTTACATGTGACACTTCTGGAAAGTACACTTAATGATATCAATGGCACTTATCCGAAACGTACTTATAGTAACCACCGCATACACATATAATAGTCAGTAATACCAAGTCCCCAGCTTATGCAAACAATAAAGCAATTGAATGAACCCTTAAAACTCGATTACCTTGCATTACAATCACATGTAGACCATATCCACTATTAAATTAACATTACAAGGTTGCAATCAATATACTTAACTGACAATCATAGCTAAAATCAGTACAATGACATGAAACCACAAAACTTACAATTGCATTAGCCCCTTATTCCCACAAGCATTACAAGACCCTATCATTGCATTATAGTTACAATTTACAATACACTTACAGTACAAATACATTACAGTATGGATAACTAAGCTATATTACACAGTGCTACTATGACTCACAGTATGACGACATAACGAATGATACCAATACATAGTCTCATCCAGTAGGTACACCACCAATAACATTTACGTCAGTTATAATACAAGACTAATTACAACACAGTAACAATACCCAAGATACATATTACGTCATCAGTGACCTATAAGATGCAAGCAATTATACCATACCACATGATAATACCATTACAGTGCCACACCCTATACACCCTTAAGACGATTAGACCCCCAATACCTAAATACCTAATTCCCAATTATATATTACATTACAGGATATAACAACTAGACGTTTACAATGCATTGTGCATATCGCCTATACACTGCTACATACAAGACCAAGTACATTACAACAAAAAACAGTGTACATATATGAGGCATTATCGATTATATTATTATCCAGTCATTACAACTTACATTGAACCATCACAATACATTAACACATCGTACCAATCACTCAATTAACATTTACAAGTACAAGGTAATACATTAACCAAGGTATTTCCAAATGCCCTTACATTGATCACATATGAACGAAAATACCAAGTACAATTACAATGATGATTGCCCCACTGAACACTAACATGTACAATACAATCTATAATTACGAATACATTAACATTATATCCCCTAACAACATCAATACGTATTACAATTAATATATTCTTCAATACATTAATGAATACAAAAAATATTACAAAGTTATTACTATTACAACTGCTGGACTCATTTAACGACATTAAGACTAAGTACAATAACGTACAAGTCCGTCCCCACTAGACACCGACTACAATACATACAATGATACATTATCACATTACAATTGCAATACATTACAATACATTACAATGCAAGTAACAGATTACACATATCAGTCTTGCTATCAGACAGTATGGACCAATGTACTCACTACATCCCTAATACAGATAACATCGCAACACCATACTATTATCATACTATACGAGTTACAATACTATGACAATTACAATTACAAGTACATTACTATTACATTAAACATTACAATATACAAGACATTCAACATGACCCTACATTACAGAGCCAACTACATTACAATACAATTTCAATGCTGATGCAATCATACTGCAGCCAAAATAAACCAACGACTGCATTTGAACCTATTCTTTGTTCAAACTTGTGATAATTTCTATAGGGCGATGTGCCACTATGGAGCTCTATAGACATCTGTTAGCCCCAGGACACCTTAGTGTTCATTGTGGAGACATCGATAGCAGGACATCAAGTATGTCATTCCGTGAGGAACCCATCTGTTAGCAGGATCATAGTGTCATTTGTGGTAGCACATCTGTAGCCGGACATAGTTCATGTGTTGAGGAGAACCATCTGTAAGCAGGGATCATATTATTCCCTGTGTGCAGACAATCTGTAGACAGGACCACAGATTAGGTCACTGTGAGAGCAACAGTCTCTGAGCCAGGACATAGTGCTGCACTGTGGACGACATCTGTAGTCAGACAGTAAGTTCCACTCCTTAGCAGAATGCTATCTGTCAGCTATGAATAGTTCCTTATGTGGAGAACATCTGTAGCAGGCACATAGGTGTTGTCAGTATGCTGTAGACACTCTTTTAGCCAGGGACTCTAATATCTAGTGTCATTGTGACGACACGATCTGAAGCACGACATAGAGTGTCATTGTGGATTACACTCTCGTGTCAGAACATAGTGTGCACTGTGCGAGACATCTGATAGCTAGGACTATAGTTCACTGTTGGATACATTCGTTGTAGCAGACAATAGTGTCACTGTGCGGAGATCATCACGCCAATCTCGATATTACATCAGTACTCGTCGTTACATATGAGTTGCCTCGCGAGAAGATTCCCTGTTAATTATAAGGCTTCAGGGGGAAGAACTAGAACGTCTCACTACGGCCTGCGTTTTGTTGTCCTCTTCTCTCTGGTCCAAATTGTTGTCTGTTTACTGTCAGTCCGTGTCTGGTCTGTCTCGTCCTGTCTGTTGTCTGGTTTCGTCTCTTCGTCTGTCGTGGTCTGTCTGTCTGTTCTCTAACTATGTCTCTGTTCATAGTCTGTCTTCTGTCCTGTCCTGTCGTGTGCTGTTCTGGTCTGTTTCCCTTCCTCCCTTTGTCTCGGCTGTGCTGTCGTCCGGAATCTCGTTGTCTGTCTGTCTGTCCTGTCAGTCTTGTCTGATTGCTCGTTCTGTCTTCTCTGTCTTCTCTGCTCTCTTTCTCTCTCTCTCCTCTTCCTCTCTCTTCTCTCTCTTCCTCTCTCGCTCTCTCTCTGTCTCAGTCTCCTCTTCCGCCTGTGTCGTTCTCTCTCGTCACTCTCTCTCCCGTGTCTGCTCTCCTCTCTCCGTTTCCCTTCTTCGTCTTCTCTCTCCATCTGTCTCACAACTGGAGTTCCTGTTCTCTTCATCACTGTTCCCCGCCTTCTTCTCTCCCTCTGTGTCGTGCTTCCTTCTCCCGCTCATCACTGGGTTCCAAGAACGTCTTCTGTCCTCCTATGTCATGTCTCTCTTCCCCTTCGTTTCGCGTCCCCTCCTCCCTCGTCCCTCTCTGGCTTCTCAACTTTCTCTCTTCCCTTTTTACTACCTTCTCCTCCTGTCCCTCTTCCCCTGGCCTTGCCCAGCTCCTCCATATCTCTCTTCGCTCTCTGCCACCCCATTCGACGATTATCCCTGTCTCTCTCTCTCGCTTCCCCCTGTACTATCTCTCTCTCTCAATCTTGCCTCTTCCCCCTCTCTGTCTCTCTGTCTGTCTCACTCTCTCTCTCCCTCTCAATTAAATTCAATTTAATTCAAGGAGCTTTATTGGCATGGGAAACATATGTTAACATTGCCAAAGCAAGTGAAGCAGAATATAAACAAAAGTGAAATAAACAATACAAATGAACAGGAAACATTACACTCACCGAAGTTCTAAATGTCAGATGATGTATATATGCAGTGTTGTAACGATGTGAAAATAGTTAAAGTACAAAAGGGAAAATAAATCAACAGATATGGGAGTTTATCAATATTGTGTAATCTGTGATCTGTGTAATCTGAGGGAAATATGTGTCTCTAATATGGTCATAAATTTGGCAGGAGGTTAGGTAGTGCAGCTCAGTTTCAACCTAATTTTGTGGGCAGTGTGTCTTCTCTTGAGAGCCAGGTCTGCCTACGGCGGCCTTTCTCAATAGCAAGGCTATGCTCAGTGAGTCTGTACATAGTCAATGCTTTCCTAAAGTTTGGGTCAGTCACAGTGGTCAGGTATTCTGCCAAAAAAAGTATCTTTTTGTTTTCTCATGATTTGGTTGGGTCTAATTGTGTTGCTGTCCTGGTGCTCTGTGCGGTCTGTTTGTGAACAGAGCCCCAGGACCAGCTTGCTTAGGGGACTCTCCTCCAGGTTCATCTTTCTGTAGGTGATGGCTTTGTTATGGAAGGTTTGYGAATTACTTCCTTTTAGGTGGTTGTAGAATTTAACGTCMCTTTTCTGGATTTTGATKATTAGCGGATATCGGCCTAATTCTGATCTGCATGCATTATTTGATGTTTTACGTTGTACACTGAGGATATTTTTGCAGAATTCTGCATGCAGTCTCATGCAGTTTGCCCCATTTTGTGAATTCTTGGTTGGTGAGCGGACCCCAGACCTTACAACCATAAAGGGCAATGGGTTCTATAACTGATTTTAGTATTTTTAGCCAGATCCTAATTGGTATGTCGAATTTTATGTTCCTTTTGATGGCATAGAAGATCCATCTTGCCTTGTCTCTCAGGTCGTTCACAGCTTTGTGGAAGTTACTTGTGGCGCTGATGTTTAGGCCAACGTATGTATAGTTTTGTGTGTGCACTAGGGCCAAGGTGTCTAGATGGAATTTGTATTTGGGGTCCTGGCGACTGAACCTTTTTTGGAACACCATTATTTTGGTCTTACTGAGATTTAATGTCAGGGCCCAGGTCTGACAGAATCTGTGCTGAAGATCTAGGTGCTGCTGTAGGCCCTCCTGGTTGGTGACAGAAGCACCAGATCATCAGCAAACAGTAGACATTTGACTTCAGATTCTAGTAGGGTGAGGCCGGGTGCTGCAGACTGTTCTAGTGCCC
>NW_019944078.1:63770-69933 GCF_002910315.2 Salvelinus sp. IW2-2015
CTGGTAGTCTTTAATAGTTGATTCCAAGATTTTTGTATTTGATCATGTATTTGTTTTTGCTGTTTGTTCTTTGTTATAGAGCCAAAAAGGATTGGAGAAGTGGTTTACCCATACATCTCCATTTGCATAGATCTTTTTTTGTATTGTTGTTTGTTTAGTGTTTTCCAATTTTCCCAGAAGTGTTTGAGTCTATTGATTCTTCAATTACATTGAGCTGATTTCTGACGTGCTGTTCCTTCTTTATCCGTAGTGTATTTCTGTATTGTTTTAGTGATTCACCATAGTGAAGGCGTAGACTCGGAATTTCCTTGTCTATGTTTTCGGTTGGACAGGTTTCTCAATTTCTTTCTTAGGTTTTTGAGTTCTTCATCAAACCATTTGTCGTTGTTGTTCATTTTCTTTGGTTTTCTGTTTGAAATTTTTAGATTTGATAGGGAAGCTGAGAGGTGAAATATACTGTTTATTTTTTCTACTGCCAGGTTTACACTTTCAATATTACAGTGAAACATTTTGTCCAGGAAATTGTATAGAAGGGACTGTAATTTGTTGTTGACCAATTATTTTTGGGTAGGTTTCCACACTACATTCCTTCCATCTATAGCATGTCTTACTATTATTCAGATCCTTTGTCTTTGATGCCTCATGATTGAGTATTGCTTTGGTCAAGTTGAGTACGACAGACCTGTGATCTGATAGGGGTGTCAGTGGGCTGACTGTGAACGCTCTGAGAGACTCTGGGTTGAGGTCAGTGATAAAGTAGTCTACAGTACTACTGCCAAGAGATGAGCTATATTTGTACCAACCATTGGAGTCCCCTCGAAGACTACCATTGACTATGTACATACKCAGCTTGCGACAGAGCTGCAGGAGTTGTGACACGTTTTTGTTGGTTATGTTGTCGTAGTTGTGCCTAGGGGGGCATATGGGCGATAGAATGCTGTCACCTCCAGGTTGGTGTTTGTCCCCCTGTGTGCTGAGGGTGTCAGGTTCTTGTCCAGTTCTGGCATTTAGGTCACCACAGACTAGTACACAACCCTTGGCCTGGAAATGGTTGATCTCCCCCTCTAAGATGGGAGAAGCTGTCATCGTTAAAGTGTAGGGATTCTATTGGGGGGATATATGTAGCACACATGAGGACATTTTTCTCCGTTGAGATAATTTCCATATTAATATCTAGCCAGATATAAATTGCTCCTGTTTGACAAATTTAACAGACTGGGTTAGGTCTGCTCTACATCAAATTAGCATACCCCCTGAATCTCTTCCCTGTTTCACACCTGGTAGTTTGGTGGATGGAACTACCAGCTCTCTGTAGCCTAGAGGGCAACCAGTGCTCCAGGGCATGCCTAGTTTTTAGGCACCAGAGCTTAGCCACTTTGTGTTTGGGAGCAAGTGTTTCCTCTTGAATGTTTTTTTTCCATATGAGTCAATGAGGAGCAACAATCTCTGGCTTTTGTGTGTCCTTAGTGGATGTGTGTGTGTGTGTGTGGGGGGGAGGGGGGGGTGTCAAAAGAGCCATCAGGGGAGCTGACAGAGGGCCTGTTAGGAGGGGGTAGGGTCTGTTGGGTTGTCTCCCTCACTTTCTCTCTCTCTTCCCCCTGTCTGTCTCTCTCTCTCCCTCATCTCCTTATCACAGCATAATGAGAGTAGAGAAGGATGATCTTTGTGAATACTTGAGAAGGTATTCATGAGCTCAATGAATTGATTTCCTCGCTGATACGGTGGTAGGTTATATCTGTATATTTATGTTTTTTTGTAGATGGAGGGTTGGAGAGTGTAAAAAATTGATTGACTTCTTGCAGTGAGATTAAGGTTGTTTCTCTTCCCCCATTCTGGTTGATGATCAACCCTCTCAACTTCCCCCATTCTGGTTGATGATGAGTCCCCTCAAGTCAACAGTCACTCCTTGTGATTGGCTTTGCTTACTGTTTGTAATGCGTGTTCTTTGTATTGCAGATAAGGAGACGTTGGAGCTTACATTTTATCATGATGTGCCTTACGACAGACACATCTTACTACTCACTAGATGTATTATATTGGTAATGTATGCTACCAGTAATGCATTATATTGGTAATGTATGCTACAGTAATGCTATATTGGTAATGTGTGCTACCAGTAATGCTTGTATTGGTAATGTATGCTAACAGTAATCCATTGTATTTGGTAATGGTGGCTAACAGTAATGCATTATATTGGTAATGTGTGCTAACCGTAATGCATTATATTGGTAATGTGTGCTAACAGTAATGCATTATATTTGTAATGTATGCTAACAGTAATGCATTGTATTGGTAATGTGTGCTACCAGTATATGCATTATAATAGTAATGTATGGTAACAGTAATCCATTTATTGGTAATGTGTGCTACCAGTAATGCATTGTATTGGAAATGTGTGCTTCAGTAATACATTATATTGGTAATGTATGCTTACAGTAATGCATTATATTGGTAATGTATGCTAACAGAATCCATTGTATGGTAAGTGTGCTAACGGTATGCATTATATTGGTAATGTGTGCTAACCAGTAATGCATTGTATTGGTAATGTTGTGCTAACAGTAATGCATTATATTGGTAATGTGTGCTACCAGCAATGCATTATATTGGTAATGTGTGCTACCAGTAATGCATTGTATTGGTAATGTATGCTAACAGTAATCCATTGTATTGGTAATGTGTGCTAACAGTAATGCATTATATTGGTAATGTGTGCTAACAGTAATGCATTATATTGGTAATGTGTGCTAACAGTAATGCATTATATTTGTAATGTATGCTAACAGTAATGCATTATATTGGTAATGTTGTGTTAACAGTAATGCATTATTTGGTAATGTATGCTAACAGTATGCAATACATTGTAATGTTGCTACCAGTAATGCATTATATTGGTAATTGTTGCTACCAGTAATGCATTGTATTGGTAATGTTGCTAACAGTAATCCATTGTATTGGTAATGTGTTGCTAATAGTAATGCATTATATTGGTAATGTGTGCTAACCGTAATGCATATATTGTAATGTGTGCCTAACAGTAATGCATTAATTTGTAATGATGCAACAGTAATGCATGTATTGGTAATGTTGTGCTACCAGTAATGCATTATTAATAGTAATGTATGGTTAACAGTAATCCATTGTTTGGTAATGTGTGCTACCAGTAATGCATGTATTGGAATAGGTGTTGCTACCAGTAATACATTATATGTATGTATGCTACCAGTAATGCATTATATTGGTAATGTATGCTAACAGTAATCATTGTTTGGTAATGTGTGCTAACAGGTAATGCCATTATATTGGTAATGTGTGCTACCAGTAATGCATTGTATTGGTAATGTGTGCTAACAGTAATGCATTATATTGGTAATGTGTGCTACCAGTAATGCATTATATTGGTAATGTGTGCTACCAGATAACTGCATTTGTATTGGTAATGTATGCTAACAGTAATCATTGTATTGTAGATGTGTGCTAACAGTAATGCATTATTTGGTAATGTGTGCTAACAGTAATGCATTATATTGGTAATGTTGTGCTAACAGTAATTGCTTATATTTGTAATGTATTGCTAACAGTAATGCATTATATTGGTAATGTGTTAACAGTAATGCATTATATATGGTAAGTATCGCTAACAGTTAATGCATTTAACATTGGTAATGTATGCTAACAGAATGCATTATATTGGAAACGTAAACACGGAGAGGTTGGGCCTCCCATTTTCCTGATGCGCCACCTCAAACACTCACATACTTAACTCTTTATGCTTACTTTCTTTAATGTATTCTACGTGTAATGCTATGCTACAGTAATGCATGTTGTTTGTAATGTAGACAAGGAGAGGTCTGGGGGCTCCCACATCCTGATACGTTGTCACCTCTTTCTCTCTGATTGTAATGTAGATAAGGAGAGTCTGGGCCTCCATCCTGATACGTAGTCACTCTTTCTCTCTGATTGTAATGTAGATAAGGAGAGTCTGGGGCTCCACATCCTGATACGTAGTCACCTCTTCTCTGATTGTAATGTAGATAAGGAGAGTCTGGGGCTCCCACATCGCTTACGTAGTCACCTCTTTTCTCTGATTGTAATGTAGATAAGGGAGAGTCTGGGGCTCCACTCCTGATACGTGTCACCCTCTTTCTCTCTGATTGTAATGTAGATAAGGAGAGTCTGGGCCTCACATCCTGATACGTAGTCACCTCTTTCTCTCTGATTGTAATGTAGATAGGAGGAGTCTGGGCCTCACATCCTGATACGTAGTCACCTCTTTCTCTCTGATTGTAATGTAGATAAGGAGAGTCTGGGGCTCCCACATCCTGATACGTAGTCACCTCTTTCTCTCTGATTGTAATGTAGATAAGGAGAGTCTGGGCTCACATCCTGATACGTAGTCACCTCTTTCTCTCTGATTGTAATGTAGATAAGGAGAGTCTGGGCTCAATCCTGATACGTAGTCACCTCTTTCTCTCTGATTGTAATGTAGATAAGGAGAGTCTGGGGCCTCACATCCTGGTACGTAGTCACCTCTTTCTCTCTGATTGTAATGTAGATAAGGAGAGTCTGGGGGCTCCCACATCCTGATACGTCGTTTCACCTCTTTCTCTCTGATTGTAATGTAGATAAGGAGAGTCTGGGGGCTCCACATCCTGATACGTAGTCACCTCTTTCTCTGATTGTAATGTAGATAAGGAGAGTCTGGGGCCTCACATCCTGATACTTAGTCACCTCTTTCTCTCTGATTGTAATGTAGATAAGGAGAGTCTGGGCTCCACATCCTGATACGTAGTCACCTTTTTCTCTCTGAATGTAATGTAGATAAGGAGAGTCTGGGGCTCCCACATCCTGATACGTAGTCACCTCTTTCTCTTGATTGTAATGTAGATAAGGAGAGTCTGGGCTCACATCCTGATACGTAGTCACCTCTTTCTCTCTGATTGTTAATGTAGATAAGAGAGTCTGGGGCCTCACATCCTGATACGTTGTCACCTCTTTCTCTCTGATTGTAATGTAGATAAGGAGAGTCTGGGGGCTCCCAAATCCTGATACGTAGTCACCTCTTTCTCTGATTGTAATGTAGATAAGGAGAGTCTGGGGCTCCCACATCCTGATACGTGTCACCTCTTCTCTCTGATTGTAATGTAGATAAGGAGAGTCTGGGGCTCCCACATCCTGATACGTAGTCACCTCTTTCTCTCTTGATTGTAATGTAGATAAGGAGAGTCTGGGCTCCCACATCCTGATACGTCGTCACCTCTTTCTCTCTGATTGTAATGTAGATAAGGAGAGTCTGTGCCCACATCCTGATACGTCGTCACCTCTTTTCTCTGATTGTAATGTAGATAAGAGAGTCTGGGCTCCCACATCCTGATACGTTGTCACCTCTTTCTCTGATTGTAATGTAATAGGAGAGTCTGGGCTCCCACATCTGATACGTTGTCACCTCTTTCTCTCTGATTGTAATGTAGATAAGGAAGAGTCTGGGCTCCCCATCCTGATACGTTGTCACCTCTTTCTCTCTGATTGTATGTAGATAAGGAGAGTCTGGGGCTCCCACATCCTGATACGAGTCACCTCTTTCTCTCTGATTGTAATGTAGATAAGGAAGAGTCTGGGCTCCCACTCCTGATACGTTGTCACCTCTTCTCTCTGATTGTAATGTAGATAAGGAGATCTGGGCTCCCACACTCCTGTTACGTTGTCACCTCTTTTCTCTCTGATTGTAATGTAGATAAGGAGAGTCTGGGGCTCCCAATCCTGATACGTCGTCACCTCTTTCTCTGATTGTAATGTAGATAAGGAGAGTCTGGGGCTCCCACATCCTGATACGTCGTCACCTCTTTCTCTTCTGATTGTAATGTAGATAAGGAGAGTCTGGAGCTCCCACTCCTGATACGTTGTCACCTCTTTCTTCTCTGATTGTAATGTAGATAAGGAGAGTCTGGGGGCTCCCACATCCTGATACGTCGTCACCTCTTTCCTCTGATTTGTAATGTAGATAAGGAGAGTCTGGGCTCCACATCCTGATACGTTGTCACCTCTTTCTCTCTGATGTAATGTAGATAAGGAGAGTCTGGGGCTCACATCCTGATACGTAGTCACCTCTTTCTCTCTGATTGTAATGTAATAAAGGAGAGTCTGGGCTCACATCCTGATACGT
>NW_019944078.1:69958-80899 GCF_002910315.2 Salvelinus sp. IW2-2015
TTCTTCCTGACTAGTGAGAAGTCACCTCTTTCTCTCTGATTGTAATGAAAGGAGAGTCTGGGGCCTCACTCCTGATTACGTAGTCACCTCTCTCCTGATTGTAATGAGTAAGGAGAGTCTGGGCCTCACATCCTGATACGTGTCACCTCTCTCTGATGTAATGTAGAAAGGAGAGTCTTTACGGGGCTCCCTTTACGTACTCCTGATACGTTAGTCACCTCTTTCTCTCTGATTGTAATGTAGATAAGGAGAGTCTGGGGCTCCACATCCTGATACGTGTCACCTTTTCTCTCTGAATGTAATGTAGATAAAAGGAGAGTCTGGGCTCCCACATCCTGATACGTAGTCACCCTCTTTCTCTCTGATTGAATGTAGAAAGGAGAGTCTGGGGGCTCCCACATCCTGATACGTAGTCACCTCTTTCTCTCTGATTGTAATGTAGAAAGGAAGATCTGGGGCTCCCACATCCTGATACGTAGTCACCTCTTTCTCTCTGATTGTAATGTAGATAAGGAGAGTCTGGGCTCCCACATCCTGATACGTGTCACTCTTTCTCTCTGATTGTAATGTAGATAAGGAGAGTCTGGGCCCCACATCCTGATACGTAGTCACCTCTTTCTCTCTGATTGTAATGTAGATAAGGAGGTCTGGGGCTCCCACATCCTGATACGTTGTCACCTCTTTCTCTCTGATTGTAATGTAGATAAGGAGAGTCTGGGGCTCCCACATCCTGATACGTAGTCACCTCTTTCTCTCTGATTGTAATGTAGATATAGGAGAGTCTGGGGCCTCCAATCCTGATACGTGTCACCTCTTTCTCTCTGATTGTAATGTAGATAAGGAGAGTCTGGGGCTCCACATCCTGATACGTTAGTCACCTCTTTCTCTCTGATTGTAATGTAGATAAGGAGAGTCTGGGGCTCCACATCCTGATACGTTGTCACCTTCTTTCTCTGATTGTAATGTAGATAAGGAGAGTCTGGGGCTCCCACATCCTGATACGTTGTCACCTCTTTCTCTGATTGTAAGTAGTATAAGGAGAGTCTGGGCTCCCACATCCTGATACGTAGTCACCTCTTTCTCTCTGATTGTAATGTAGATAAGGAGAGTCTGGGGCTCCCACATCCTGTACGTAGTCACCTCTTTCTCTCTGATTGTAATGTAGATAAGGAGAGTTCTGGGCCTCACATCCTGATACGTAGTCACCTCTTTTCTCTGATTGTAATGTAGATAAGGAGTCTGGGCCCACATCCTGATACGTGTACCTCTTTCTTCTGATTGTAATGTAGATAAGGAGAGTCTGGGCTGCCCACATCCTGATACGTGTCACCTCTTTTCCTCTGATTGTAATGTAGATAAGGAGAGTCTGGGCTCCCACATCCTGATACGTGTCACCTCTTTCTCTCTGATTGAATGTAGATAAGGAGAGTCTGGGCTCCCACATCCTGATACGTAGTCACCTCTTTCTCTCTGATTGTAATGTAGACAAGGGAGGTCTGGGGGCTCCACATCCTGATACGTAGTCACCTCTTTCTCTCTGATGTAATGTAGAAAGGAGAGTCTGGGGCTCCCACATCCTGATACGTGTCACCTCTTCTCTTGATTGTAATGTAGATAAGGAGAGTCTGGGGCCTCCACATCCTGATACGTCGTCACCTCTTTCTCGATTAATGTAGATTAAGGAGAGTCTGGGCTCCACATCCTGATACGTAGTCACCTCTTTCTCTCTGATTGTAATGTAGATAAGGAGAGTCTGGGCTCCCACATCCTGATACGTTGTCACCTCTTCTCTCTGATTGTAATGTAGATAAGGAGAGTCTGGGGCTCCACATCCTGATACTTAGTCACCTCTTTTCTCTTGATGTAATGTAGATAAGGAGAGTCTGGGCTCCCACATCCTGATACGTGTCACCTCTTTCTCTCTGATTGTAATGTAGATAAGGAGAGTCTGGGCTCCCACATCCTGATACGGTAGCACCTCTTTCTCTCTGATTGTAATGTAGATAAGGAGAGTCTGGGCCTCCACATCCATACTGATTACGTCGTCACCTCTTTCTCTCTGATTGTAATGTAGATAAGGAGAGTCTGGGCCTCACATCCTGATACGTCGTCACCTCTTTCTTCTGATTGTAATGTAGATAAGGAGAGTCTGGGGCTCCCACATCCTGATACGGCGTCACCTCTTCTCTGATTGTAATGTAGATAAGGAGAGTCTGGGGCTCCCACATCCTGTACGTACGTCACTCTTTCTCTCTGATTGTAATGTAGATAAGGAGAGTCTGGGCTCCCACATCCTGATACGTCATCTACCTCTTTCTCTCTGATTGTAAGTGAGATAAGGAGAGTTTGGGGCTCCCACATCCTGATACGTGTCACCTCTTTCTCTCTGATTGTAATGTAGATAAGGAGAGTCTGGGGCTCACATCCTGATACGTGTCACCTCTTTCTCTCTGATTGTAATGTAGATAAGGAGAGTCTGGGGCTCCCACATCCTGATACGTGTCACCTCTTTCTCTCTGATTGTAATGTAGATAAGGAGAGTCTGGGGCTCCACATCCTGATACGTCGTCACCTCTTTCTCTCTGATTGTAATGTAGATAAGGAGAGTCTGGGGCTCCCACATCTGATACGTGTCACCTCTTTCTCTCTGATTGTAATGTAGATAAGGAGAGTCGGGGCTCCCACATCCTGATACGTGTCACCTCTTTCTCGATGGTCACAATCCTCTTCATCTTTGTGTTCTATTTGAATGAACAGTGCTCTTGTAGTGCAGAATAGAGAGGCTGGGTTGGGATGTGGAGTATAGATCGTTTTCTCTGTTAAACAACAAAGGGTTTCAAACAGATTTTATCGAACTACTAGTCACTTTTGCTTCCTCTCGGGTTTTCTCTCTCCTCTTTTCTAACCTTCACTCTCTTTTTCCACTCTTTCTTTTACAGCTCCTCCTCGACTTCTACTCGGCCTCTGTTCGTGCACTTCTATTCATTATCTTTTTTGGGCCTCCTGCGCCACTCATCTTTCTCCTCCTGGTCCGGATCCTATCAGTTGTTCATCAGGAGAATATTTGAATTAACTTTACATCTCTACACAGAGACTATCTACCCTACTCCCTCTCTCGCCATCTCCAACTCTCGCATTCCCAAACTGGGGAATGCTCCAAAAGTATCTTCCCCCCACTTTCCACTCTAGTTTTCTGTGGCCCGAACACTTTGTGCTCTAAAACAGCGTTCGACACGTTGGCGCCAAGGCTTCGGTTTTTATTTCACAGTCAAGTTTTCAAGTTCAGTTTGAGTGTGTGTGTGGTGTGCCTGGTGTGTGTGTGTGTGTATCCTACAAGAGGATAGTCGTCATCCAATGGGACACACACTTTCCTTTATGAACATGCTTATTTATACTGCAGTATACAGTGGGGAGAACAAGTATTTGATAACACTGCCGATTTTGCCAGGCTTTTCCTACTTACAAAGCATGCTAGAGGTCTTCGTATTTTTATCATAGGTACACTTCAACTGTGATGAGAACGGAAATCGTAAAACAAAAATCCGAGAAACTCACATTTGTAATGATTTTTAAGTAATTTAATTGCATTTTATTGCATACATGCATACAGTGACCTTCGGGAAAGTACTTCGGACCCTTTGACTTTTTCATTAAATTTGTTTAATGTGTTAAATTGTTTTCCTCATTCAATCTACACACAATACACAATACTGAAAGAAAATATTGCTAAGTTATTCTAAATAAACAAAATGGACCAAATTATCACATTTACATAAATATTCAGACCCTTAACTCTAGTACTTGTTTGAAAGCACCTTTGGTTAGCAATTACACCAGTCTTGTCGTCTTGGTTATTGACGCTACAAGCTTGGCACTCCTGTATTTTTTGAGGTTCCCCATTCTTTCTCTTGCAGATCCTCTCAAGCTCTGTCAGAGGTTTGACATGGGGGCGCAGGGTTGTCTGCTACAGCTATTTTCAGGTACTCTCCATCTAGAGTTCCTAGTGTCAAACTACCAATTGCTTTCATATTTTTTATGACAAAACATGAAACTACATTTCTCCATTATATATTTTAAAGATACTTACTTTGTGGACACAACTTAGATTTAGTTTCAGATGTTTTGATCAGGTTTCAAGTCCGGGTTCTGGCTGGCCACCGGTCTCAAGACATTCAGAGACTTGTCTCCGAAGCCACTGCTTGTTGTCTTGGCTGTATGCTGTATGGTCAATGGCCCTGTTGGAAGGTGAAACCGTGTTGCCCAAGTCTAGATGGTCCTGAGCGTCTGGGAGGCAGTTTTCATCAATGGATCTCTCACTTTGCTTCTATTCATCTTTGCACTTGATAACTGGACTAGCTTCAGTCACTGCCGTTGAAAACTCATCCACACAGCCATGATGCTTTACAGTAGGGATAGGTTGCCAGGTTTCCTCCAGATTGTTGACGCTGTTGTTATCGGCCAAGAGTCTCAATCGCTTTTGGTGTTTCATCAGACCAGAGAATCTTGTTTCTCATGTTCTGAGAGTCTTTAGGTGCCTTTTGGCAAACTCCAAGCGGTTTGTCATGTGACTTTTACTGAGGAGTGGCATCTGTCTGGCCACTCTACCATAAAGGCTTGATTGGTGGAGTGCTGCAGAAATGGTTGTCCTTCTGGAACGTTCTCCCATCTCCACAGAGGATCTCTAGAGCTCTGTCAAAGTGACCATCAGGTTCTTGGTCACCTCCCTGYCCAAGGCCCTTCTCCCCCGATTGCTCAGTTTGGCCGGGCGGCCAACTCTAGGAAGAGTCTTGGTGGTTCCAAACTTGTTCCATTTTAGAATGATGGAGGCCACTGTGTTCTTGGGGACCTTCAATGCTACAGACATTTTTTGATACCCTTCCCCAGATCTGTGCCTCGACACAATCCTGTCTCTGAGCTCTACGGACAATTCCTTCGACCTCATGGCTTGATCAGACATGCGCTGTCAACTGTGGGACCTTCTATAGACAGCTGTGAGCCTTTCCAAATCATGTCCAATCAATTGGATTTACCACAGGTGGACTCCTATCAAGTTGTAGAAACATCTCAAGAATGATCAATGGAAACAGGATGCACCTGAGTTAAATTTCTAGTCTCATAGGAATGGGTCTGTAAATAAGGTATTTTTAATACATTTTTTATACATTTGCGAAATTTTCTACAAACCTGTTTTTGCATTGTCATTATCGGGTATTGTGTGTAGATTGCTGAGGATTTWAAAAAATACATTTTAGAATAAGGCTGTAACATAAAAAAAAAGTGGAAAAAGTAAAGGGGTCTGAATACTTTCCGAAGGCACTGTACATTTATAATGCCTTATGCGCTATGCATTAAGCATTGTAATGCATGACATAGGAGCTAATAACTACAGCCCTTCTCCTGTATTTGCCAGCGATATAGTCTCTTATGGGTCCTGTTTCAACAAAGTACTCTCCTACATTAAGATATCCTCAAATGATTGATAATGATTGCTATGTTCAAATATATACAGTGWGTGTAAAAAATTATTAGGAACACCTGCTCTTTCCATGGAAAGACTGACCAGGTGAATCCAGGTGAAAGCTACGATCCCTTATTAACGTCACCTGTTAAATTCACTTCAATTAGTGTAGAGGAAGGGGAGGAGACAGGTTAAAGTATGATTTTTAATCCTTGAGACAATTGAGACAAGGTGGGTGAATGGTCAAGACAAAATATTGAAATGCCTTTGAACGGGGCATGGTAGTAGGTGCCAGGCACACTGGTTTAAGTGTGTCACGAACTGCAATGCTGCTGGGTTTTTCACGTTCAACAGTTTCCTGTGTGTATAAAGAATGGTCCACCAACCAAAGGACATCCAGTCAACTTGACACAACTGTAGTAAGCGTTGGAGTAAATATGGGCAAGCATCCATGCCTCGACAAATTGAGACTGTTTTGAGGAAAACAAGGGGTGCAACTCATTTTTTTATTTTTTATTTCACCTTTATTTAACCAGGTAGGCCAGTTGAGAACAAGTTCTCATTTACAACTGCGACCTGGCCAAGATAAAGCAAAGCAGTGCGACACAAACAACAACACAGAGTTAGACATGGAATAAACAAACATACAGTCAATAACACAATAGAAAAGTCTATATACAGTGTGTGCAAATTAGATAGGATAAGGGAGGTAAGGCAATAAATAGGCCATAGTGGCGAAATAATTACAATATAGCAATTAAACACTGGAGTGATAGATGTACAGAAGATGAATGTGCAAGTAGAGATACTGGGGTGCATAGGAGCAAAAAAATWAACAACAGAATGGGGATGAGGTAGTTGAGGGGCTATTTACAGATGGGCTATGTGCAGTGATCTGTGAGCTGCTCTGACAGCTGGTGCTTAAAGTTAGTGAGGGAGATATGAATGTCCAACTTTAGTGATTTTTGCAGTTCGTTCCAGTCATTGGCAGCAGAGAACTGGAAGGAAAGGTGGCCAAAAGGGGGAATTGGCTTTGGGGGTGACCAGTGAAATATACCTGCTGGAGAGCATGCTACGGGTGGGTGCTGCTATGGTGACCAGTGAGCTGAGATAAGGGGGGTCTTTACCCAGCAATGACTTATAGATGACCTGGAGCCAGTGGGTTTGGCGACGAATATGAAGCGAGGGCCAGCCAACGAGAGCATAATGGTCGCAGTGGTGGGTTGTATATGGGGCTTTGGTGACAAAACGGATGGCACTGTGATAGACTGCATCCAATTTGTTGAGTAGAGTGTTGGGGGCTATTTTGTAAATGACATCGCCGAAGTCAAGGATCGGTAGGATAGTCAGTTTTATGAGGGTATGTTTGGCTGCATGAGTGAAGGATGCTTTGATGCGAAATAGGAAGCTGATTCTAGATTTAATTTTGGATTGGAGATGCTTAATATGAGTCTGGAAGGAGAGTTTACAGTCTAACCAGACACCTAGGCATTTGTAGTTGTCCACATATTCTAAGTACAGAACCTCGTCCAGAGTAGTGATGCTGGGACGTTGGTGGGTAGGAACTATTGGGCAGCAATCGGTTGAGGAGCATGCATTTAGTGTTTACTTGCATTTAAGAGCAGTTGGAAGCCACGGAAGGAGAGTTGTATGGCATTAAGCTTGTCTGGAGGTTAGTTAACACAAGTGTCCAAAGAAGGGCAGAAGTATACAGAATGGTGTCGTCTGTGTAGAGGTGGATCAGACAATCACCAGCAGCAAGAGCAACATCATGATGTATACAGAGAAAGAGGACGGTCCCGGATAATTGAACCCTGTGGCACCCCCATAGAGACCGCCAGAGGTCCGGACAACAGGCCCTCCGATTTGAACACACTGAATTCTGTCTAAGAAGTAGTTTGTGAACTAGGCGAGGCAGTCATTTGAGAAACCAAGGCCATTGAGTCTGCCGAAAAAATGTGGTGATTGATAGACTCGAAAGCTTGGCCAGGTCAATGAATACAGTTGCACAGTATCTGTCTCTTATCGATGGCGGTTATGATATCCGTTTAGGACCTTGAGCGTGGCTGAGGTGCACCCATGACCAGCTCTGAAACCAGATTGCATAGCGGAGAAGGTACGGCGGGATTCTAAATGGTCGGTGATCTGTTTGTTCACTTGGCTTTCGAAGACCTTAGAAAAGGAGGGTAGGATAGATATAGGTCTGTAGCAGTTTGGGTTTAGAGTGTCTCCCCCTTTGAAGAGGGGGATGACCGCGGCAGCTTTCCAATCTTTGGGGATCTCAGACGATACGAAAGAGAGGTTGAACAGGCTAATAATAGGGGTTGCAACAATTTCGGCCTATAATTTTAAAAAGAGAGGTTCCAGATTGTCTGGCCCAGATGATTTGTAGGGGTCCAGATTTTGCAGCTCTTTCAGAACATCAGCTATCTGGATTTGGGTGAAGGAGAAATGCAAGTTGGTGTCGTGGGTTGCAGGGCTGTTGACCAGGGTAGGGGTAGCCAGGTGGAAAGCATGGCCATCCGTAGAAAAATGCTTATTTAAATTCTCAATTATTGTGGATTTATCAGTGGTGACAGTGTTACCTAGCCTCAGTGCAGTGGGCAGCTGGGAGGAGGTGTTCTTATTCTCCATGGACTTTACAGTGTTCCAGAACTTTTTGGAGTTTGTGCTGCAGGATGCAAATTTCTGTTTGAAAAAGCTAGCCTTTGCTTTCCAAACTGCCTGTGTAAATTGGTTCCTAACTTCCCTAAAAAGTTGCATATCGCYGGGGKTATTTGATGCTAATGCCGTGCMCCACAGGATGTTTWTGTGCTGGTCAAGGGCAGTCAGGTCTGGAGAGAACCAAGGGCTATATCTGTTCCTGGTTCTACATTTTTTTAATGTGGCATGCTTATTTAAGATTGTGAGGAAAGCACTTTTAAAGAATAACCAGGCATCTTCTACTGACGGAATGAGGTCAATATCCTTCCAGGATACCCGGGCCAGGTCTATTAGATAGGTGGGTGGAGGGTGTTCCTAATGTTTTGTCCACTCTGTGTATTTTATTGATAAAGTATGCTACTCTAAGTGTGCACTAAGATTTTAGTAATTCAGCTTGCATAGAAAGTGTTAAGGTCTTGGTTAAATGCATCTAAAAATACACTGTTGCAATTATASTGTGGTGTATCTGACTGATTTCCCTGCCAAATTGATTATTTCAGCACACATTCTGGTAGACCAGCGGTGATAAATGATTTGTATGGTTGATTTTAAAAGATGATGTTTCCCATTAAATGCCATTGATCTCATAATATATTTTAGGTTCCGTTTGGCCCACATTCTTAACCAGCAAAATGTGCTGCAGAAATGATCTTGCTGAATCTAGTCTATTTCTTATTGTTTAATTTAATCAGGGTGAAATGTATGGCTATATTGTACAGATCTTCTATCTTCATTTGATCAGAGAAATTTCCTGCACAAGAGTAGTAAAAATATTACCAAAGTTTGTAATGTTGACTTTAAAATGCAAAATGTATGAATCCCTACAAAATATGCATCCATTAATTATAATCCCCATATTAATTCACATTTCCTGTTGCTGCAGGATTATGTTCCTGCTGTGAGAAGCAGGGTCAAAGTAAGATATCAGATCTGTTTGACTTGTCTCCATGATTACCGCCAGACTGATTACCACCAGACTGGATTACCACCAGACTGGGATTACCACCAGACTGGGATTAGCACCATACTGGATTAGTACCATACTGGGTATATTGCCAGACTGGGATTACCACCAGACTGGGATTACCACCAGACTGGGTTTAGTACCAGACTGGGAGTACCAGACTGGGATTAGCACCAGACTGGATTAGTACCAGACTGGGATTACCACCAGACTGGGTTAGTACCAGACTGGTAGTACCAGACTGTGATTAGTATCAGACTGGGATTACCACCCGACTTGGATTGTACCAGACTGGGATTACCACCAGACTGGATTAGTACCAGACTGGGATTACACCAGACTGGGATTACCACCAGACTGGGATTAGTATCACTGGATTACCACCAGACTGGGATTACCACCAGACTGGGATCACCCAGACTGGGATTACCACCAGACTGGATTAGCACCATACTGGATTAGTACCTACTGGGATTATTGCCAGACTGGATTACCACAGACTGGGATTACCACCAGACTGGTTTAGTACCAGACTGGATTAGTACCAGACTGGGATTAGCACCATACTGGGATTAGTACCATACTGGATTATTGCCAGACTGGATTTCCACCAGACTGGGATTAACACCAGACTGGGATAGTACCAGACTGGGATTAACACCAGACTGGGATTAGTACCAGACTGGATTACCACCAGATTTGATTTGTACAAGACTTGGATTACCACCAGACTGGATTACCACAGACTGGATTACCACCAGAACTGGGATTACCACCAGACTGTTACCACCAGACTGGGATTACACCAGACTGGATTACCACCAGACTGGGATTGAAGGAAAGGAGAAAACATGTCATTATGGTTGAAGGGAAACGCTATATCACAAATGCTCACAATTGTTTTAGTTTTTTCAGAAATTATTATTTATGGGTACCTTCATGTGTGTGTAAAATATTACTCTTCTCAGATGTTCTGTTCATAGATATTAGATGCTTTTTTAAATGATTTTGCAAAAACGCTATATATCCATTGTTTAGCTGAAATGGAATGTTTGTTTATATTTGACTGTGATAAGTGGTTGTCTCACCTAACTATCTGAAGATGAATGCCATTACTGTAAATTGCTCGGATAAAAGCATCTACTAATTACTCAAATGTAAATGTAAATGTTTACCTACAGATCTTGTTGTACTGTATTGAATTACTTAATAAAAATATATTATGTATTGTCACAAATGTATATTTGTACAGTTCTTTATAAAAAAGTTAGTTATTATTTGTTAACTTTTACTGTGAAAACCTAGCAGTACTAGGCCTATTTAAAAATTATATATATTACTATTTGTCACATGCGCCGGCACAACAGGTATAGACTTTACATGAAATGCATACTTTACAAGCCCTCCAACAATGCAGAGTTAGAGGAGAAGAAAAAATTTCAAATAAAACAAGGAATAGTAACAATATAAAAGAATAATAACAAGGCAATCTAGAAGGAGTACCGATACCGAGTCACTCTGCAGGGTACACGGTAATTGAGATAATATGCACATGTGGGTAGGGTTAAAGTGACCACAATCAGAAAGAGGTGTATGTGAAGAGTGTAGGCGTGTGTAGTGCTATATGTGTGTGTGTGTGTGTGTGTGTGTGTGTGTGTGTGTGTGTGTGTGTGTGTGTGTGTGTGTGTGGGGTGTGTGTGTGTGTGTGTGTGTTGTGTGTGTTGTTGTGTGTGTGTGTGTGTGTGTGTGTGTGTGTGTGTGTGTGTGTGTGTGTGTGTGTGTGTGTGTGTTGTGTGGTGTGTTGTTATTGTGTGTT